>NW_019524935.1:177998-199265 GCF_002814215.2 Seriola lalandi dorsalis
TTTTTTTTTTAAGGGGGGGGGGGGGGTCCACCGAAGTAAGGAGGGAAGGGGCCACTGAGTCAGCTGCTGTGTTTAAAACAGAAGAATCTGAACTCTCGCTGTCACTGCACCGCGCCGCCTGTTGCCATGGTGATCTGCCACCACCACAGATATAGTGGCGAGTTTGCCGCGGAGTGTCATCAGGCGTTTTCAGGCACTTCATCATTGTCCTCCTCCTCTTCCTCCTCCTCCTCCTTCTCCTCGCCCAGCCGTGCCCCTGCAACAGTTACCATAGCAACAGGTCAGCTCACTGTGTGTTTAAGTTTAGGAAATGTTTGCATTCGTACGGACATGAAGACCCTATTCTGCTGTCGCCAAGGGGGGTGGGGTCGTTCTCCCCCAGAAGTGACTGAGCTCCTTCAGAAGCAACAAGATTTTGAGTTTTTCATTAAGCCTAATTAAAGTCTCATCATCAGTCATTTTAAATGAACGTGCACAGCTCTGGTCTCTGACTTCATCTGCTGTCAGGAATGTAACATAACTGACTCTTCTTTATTTTGGCCACTGAATAAAATAAAAATAAAAAAACACTTCTCCAATTCATTATTAAATTAATTACTTATGAAACGAGGAACACACCTGAATTTCTCTGTGTGTTTTAATTTTTCTTTGTGTTAGCTTTGTCCAATCATTGGCCTCTGAACCTGGCGCTCTGATCTGACCTTTAGCTCCGTGGTCGTATCAGATAAATGTAAATGTTTTATATCCCAATAAGTCATTATTTTTTAAGCTTAAACAAGTGACTAAACTGATACTAAATTAAGCTAATCAAGTTTAAACCATAACGATATCTATGTCTGTCCATATGAAATTATAAGTAAAAACAGAAGACACATGCACACATGCACACATATACATATATATATATATATATATATATATATATATATATATATATATGTATACTGTATATTATCTATGAAATGTTAACATGTATTGTGTCATGTCTGTACCATTCCAGGTCAGGTGATCTGCAGGCATGTGGTCAGGTGACTTGTTGCTTTGTGTCTGATCAGGTGGGGATCCGTCTGAGTTCTGTGATTGGTCAGAGGTGTGTCCATCGGGGACGCTGTGGTTGGGTGAGGCTGGATGAGACTGGACGTCTGAGTTGATGTTGGACTCCAACCTCTCCTGCTCCTCTCGCTCCTTATTGGCCAGTTCTGTGCACGACACACACACACGATTCTTTATCAGGTTACCTATAATATAAACCTTCCTCTGTGTGTGTGTGTGTGTGTGTGTGTGTGTGTGTGTGTGTGTGTGTGTGTGTGTGTGTGTGTGTGTGTGCATACCCTGAACAGACAGCTCTTTCCAGCGGTCCTTGTTGCTGGCGATGACGCCGGACAGGTGTAGCCTCAGAGCCGGCAGGTCGATGGCGGTCAGAGAAAAGTCCATCTGTCCATCATCACTGTTTCCGTGGCGACCGCTGTTGTGTCTCTGCACTGACTCCACGGTAACAGAGCCAGTTCCTGTTAAACTGGAACAGAGCAGAGTTATGGACCAAGAGGAAGCACGGACTGAAGGTCAGATAATGAGATACAGTCTAATTTAACTTCACCTACATCATCAGTTTGACTGTATTGTGGCAGTGATAGCATCAGTACCTGGACCTCCTGTTTCCTGTCTCTCTGGCCTTCCTGTCCTCCTCTATCAGGGGACCAATCACCTTCTCCGTGGTGTCGATCAGGACGCTGAAGGTCGGCTCCACGATGAAGTCTATGAAACCTGCGGCCGCACAGAGAGAAGACAAACACTGAGTCCTCTTCAGCTCCTCACACCTCCAGCAGGTGTCACTGTTGAACCAAAGTTCAGCCTCCTGTTAAATCCTGTGATCTGCTGCTAGTTTACTGTGCTCCTCACCTGCCTGTGGTGTGCTGGTGGTTGCTCTTACCTATCTGTGATTGGGCGATCATCGTAGCTTTACGGTCACAGAGAGGAGAAAAAGGAAGGCCGAGCTCCACCTCTTTATCTCCCTGGAAAAGACACATGAACATGCTGTGTGTTTTTAAATCAACTCTGTGGTATTTGCATCCACTTTTTGCCTCTTGATCATTTTAAACAAAGCAAAGCAAACGTTTCCTTCAGATGTTTACATGCTACACTCACTCACAAGTAATTTTAAAAGAAAGATAAACAACTTATCTCCTCCCCTCAGCCTGTAAACAGCTCTGAAATTTTGCTCTTTGCTGAGCACTTCCTTTAAATGCTGTTATAAGTATTTATGTCTTACTGATTTATTCTCCTTATTTTTGTTATTTTTTAATTATTTAATCTATTATTTCTATGATATAATCATTATTATCTCATTTTACATCAGTGATTTTAACATGTTCATTTCACAAAGTGCTTCACTTTTCATTTTGTATGAAAGATGCTATATAAAGTTTATTATTATTATCATACCGTGGCAGACGAGGGCAAACACACTGCAACGGCCCAAAACACTTCCATTAGGAGAAATGGGCTGCGAATTCAGAAACGATGCAGATTCAAGAACACATAGAAAAAATACAAAACAAAACTGCTGCAAATGAAAAAACGTGCTGCAGGAAGCAAAAACATGAACAACAAACACGCAGCAAAGACTGAAACGATGCATCGACAAAAACACAAATTTTTCATTTCTCCTGATGGAAGTGTTTTAGGTCGTTGCAGTGTCACCCAGTTACGCTGCTTATGTAGAGACAAAGAGGACCAACATGTGTTTGGCTATGTTAGCCGCTAACATAATGTTAGCTTGGGTCGATCTGGCTACATTATTTGTTACACTTTTGGAAAGCCTTTGAAAAAGATGCCACCAACCAAACTCTTTAAATATGGACCGTTACTCTTACTACAGCCTCATACACACTCCTGCAATGTGTGTGTGTGTGTGTGTGTGTGTGTGTGTGTGTACCTGTCTAAAGAACTCCTCCATCAGACTGTGAGTCCAGCGGTAGTGCAGCGGCCAGGCTTTGGCTGGATGACTAATGTCTGCAGCGTGAAGCATCAGAGACAAAACCTTCACTTTGTCTATGCTGCAGAGAGAGAGAGGGAACAAACATGTAAACATCATTCAATAATAAACTGTGATTAGATAGATTAGATTATCTGAATCTAGTGAATCTGACCCCCCCTGCTCTGCTGTGTCTCCTGTGTGAGGGGAGAACAGTGTTGTGTCTTTTATTTCGTGTTGTGGTCACGGTGTTCAGAGCGCTGCTCTCCACACAGCTGCTGCAGCAGCACAAGCAGAGCCAGCATGTCGACAGGCTGAGGCCAGCATCTTCCCCAAAATCTCATTCAAGCGTGAGCTGGTGAAGCGTGACAGCTGCCCCCACACACACACACACACAGACACACACACACACACACACACACACAGACACACACACCTCCAGCAGGACTGACACACACAGTGCTGGACTCAGACTCTGAGTTATTCCTGGGGAGGCCCCTTCAGGGACTCACAGACAGACTGTGGTTCAGCAGCCTGCAGGACGTTATGTTGGACCGTTTCTCCAGACTCCCACTGATGATCTGGTGGTCTCCGTCAGATGGAGCAGCTTCTCACAGTCTGCCTGTGTGAGGCCGGCTGACAGACTGCAGGGCGCAGGTCTCTGCATTTTGGTCTAATGATGAAGTCTGAGCTAAATTTGACTCACAGCCACATTGACGACAATCTGCTCCCAGTATCTTCTTAAAAGAATCAGAGCGTCACAGACTGCACTTCCACTTCATTTGAATATTTCTATCTCATGCCACTAATGAAGACTTACCATACAAGATATATGAAGAGAACATGATGCTGTATTATAGATTAAACTACATATATCAACTTAGAGCTGAAATAATGAATCCATTATTGGATTGGAACTATTTAGACTTCATGAGTCCAGCCTGTTAAACGTGAGGATTTACTGCTTTTCACTGTTACTTACATTCAACTATTATTACAGAAAAAGTGATAGTTTCACTTTTTACAGAACAAACCAAACCAACATTACAGATCAGTAATAAAAATAATCACTAGCTGCAGCTTTATATAAAATAATTACTGATTATTATTAATCCTGCTCCTGTTGGTGATGAATAAGAATAATCCAGCGACAGAATAAAACTCTTTACTTCTGATAGTTTAAGGACTTTTGTTGATAATACTTACGGAACTTTTTTAATGAAGGACTTTAAGTATTTTTACAGTGTGGTATTTGTACTTTAACTTAAGTAAAGGATCAATACATTTTCCAACGTCTTGAAACCTGCGTCTCTCCTCGTCCATCAGAACTATTTAATCCTGTCATATAATTTCCATCGCAACACATATTGTCACATAAATAAAGTCTTTGGTGGTGAGAGGTCAAAGGTCGTGGCAGCAGCACTGACCTGTGTGTCTGCGTCAGGGCGTTCCTCATGGTCTTGATCTGCTGGAAGTGACAGGACATGTCTGTGGACATCACCATCTCTATGACCAGAGACCTCAGCTCCCTGCCGATAATCAATACACACACACAATCGAGATGATCAGTGATCCGTTACCATGACAGAAAGAGAGAGAGACAGAGTGTGTGTGTGTGTGTGTGTGTGTGTTTGTGTGTGTGTGTGTTTGTGTGTGAACCTCCAGTCGTCCTTGTTCAGGTTGACCAGGATGTTCATGTCCTCCTCTGCCATCAGCCTGTAGGCGGCGCTGACGTGATGGTTCTCCAGCACCGACCTGTCGTTGTACAAAATGGCCACCTCCGACCTGACGGACAGACACAACGACCAATCACACGCTGGCGTCTGCTGCTGCCTTTCACATATAGTCTCCGACAGCAGGTTTGTGTTCTTGTTATTTCCTGGAAGGATAAAGTCGATCTGTCCTTCCACACTGAAATACTTCATCAACTATTGGATGGATTGTCATGAAATCTGATTATTGATTACTTACTTTCTTAATCACACACGTGCACAAACGTTCAGTGTGTGAGTCAGTGCACACACATACACACACACACAAACACAACAGCAGAGATGCAAACACTGCAGCTCTAAGAGGAGTGTGTGTGTGTGTGTTTGTGTGTATTGATTCTATTCTATTAGTATCTAGTATTGACAATATTGGTAGTAATGACAGTTTGGTGATTGATCCGCTGCTGGATTATGATTGAATACATGCAAATCTATCAACATCCCCATCAACCTCTTTTGTACTGTGTTTAACAATTCATGCTAATGTTAGCATGCTAACACATTAAACATTCCACCCGCTAAACGTCAGCATGTTAGCTTTGTCACTGTGAGCATGTTAGCATGCTGTTAGCATTTAGCTCACAGCCTCTCAGAGCTGCTAGCATGACTGTAGACTGTCAGAGTTACAGTTTTAAAAAGGGTCATGTCGTACTTTCACCATCAGGTCCGGTCTGTGAGAGGAACTGCCGTCGTCCAATGAGATCCCACAGATTCATTGGTCATATGTCACCTGTCTACGTTACCTGGTGTGGATGTGGAAGTTGTTGGTGGTTCCTGTGTGTTCGAAGTCGTGAATCGCTGCAGCGAAAACCATCGCGAGAATCTCCAACTCGCTGAGCCAGTGCTGCGCACACACACACACACACACACACACACACACACACACACACACACACACACACACACAAACACATACACACACACAGTATTACTCATGTTGTGCTGTGTATGTCACATTGTGGGGACTCGACCTCTTTTTGGGGACAAAGAACCCCTAATGTAATGTAATAGTGTGTGTGTGTGTGTGTGTGTGTGTGTGTGTGTGTGTGTTACCATCAGTCCAGTGTGCAGCATCAGGAAGTGGGCGGTCTGAGTGACATCAGCGGCGTGGATCAGGTTGTGGTAGGGGTTCCTGTGTTTGCTGTAGCCGTTCTCCAGAGCTTCAACAAACTGCACCAGAGCCTGGACTGGGATCTGAACACAGGTGCTACAGGTAGTACAGGTACTGCAGGTGCTACAGGTGCTACAGGTAGTACAGGTACTGCAGGTGCTACAGGTGCTACAGGTGCTATGAGCACTTGATATTTCTTTATTAAAAAACCTGTAATCTTGAACTTCCCCTCCACCACATGCACCCTAAATATTTAATGAAACCAATCCATCTTAAATCCACAGATGGTGAAACTTTTACAGTTTTGGAGCATGATCCTCTATGACTTCAGCATCTTGTAATTATGACAGCCTCTCATTATTACACTAACAATATGTTGCGATAACGAGATCATTCATTTATAATTGCCAGATCTGTATCTGTAGAATTGTTTTGTAATTCTGAGACGCTGAGTCACGATAACAAAAACCGGAGTCTCATAATTACAAGATACGGAAGTTGTAATTACATGATCGCATCTCCACTTTTCTTCTTTGGTGACAGTGATGTACGACTGCACTGTTTGTCCATTAAGAAGAAACACGAGACTATTTCTTCACTGGGCGAAGAAACTTCCTGGAATCAGTGGGTCACAAACAAGATAGAAAGTGTTAATTATTGAGCTTCAGAGCGAGCCGGGCTAGTTGTTTCCCTCCATTTCCACTCATTGTGCTAAGCTAAGCTAATAAAACTGAAAAAATCAGGGTGTTCTAAAAAGTAATCTAAGCATGTCATGTTCGGGTTGCTTCTCCACACTTCAGGATCAGGAACACCTCTACCCCACAGCTGTTAATGATATGAAGTTGTGTGTACCCTGAACCTGTTGACGAGGTCATAGCGGGTCAGCAGGTCGTAGACCAGGAACTTGAGGGCGTGGTCTCCGGTGGCCTCGTGGAAGGAGAAAACATCGAACGACCACTGATCCACTTCCTGGAAAACGAGCAGTAAAACATCAGCATATAACACGGGGACGGAGCAGGTGGGATCGAGCTGATTGGCTCCACTCACTCAGTCTAATGTGGTGTAATGAGGTGTATCTACCACCAGAGGGCAGTGTGATCACAATGTTAACTCACACTGGGAGGAAACGGGATATAATGACATTAATGATTCTAGTTATTCATTAGTTCACAATTATGTTTGATGTTTTATTTTCCTTCCTTCTTCCTCTAACTTCTCCTTTTGGTGTCTACCTTTTCTTTATCTCCTTCTTTCCTCCTTTTTGTGTCAATCTCCTTCCCTTCTCCTTTCATTATTGACTACTCCTTTTCAACTTCCCTCTATCCTTCAGTACCTCCTTTCCTACTCTACCTCTTCTCTGCCTCCTTCTTCCCTACCCCATCCTTTTCTTCTCTACCTCATGCATCCATCTCCATCTCCTTTTTTCCTTCTTTACCTCCTTCCCTTTCTCCTCCTTTTGACCATTGACTTTTCCTTGTCTGCATCCTCACTTCCTTCCCTTCTGTGTGGTTTTCTGTTTCTAACTTCCTTCTTTACTTCCCTCCCTACTCTTTTCTTCCTCTGTCCTCCCTTCTCCTTATCTACATCCCTCTTTCCTTCCTCACCTCCTCCTTTCCTTTTCTGTGTCCTTTTAATTTCTAGTTTCCTGTCCTTGTTTATCACCCTTTCCTTCCTTATCTTTGTTTATGTTCCTGCTTCACTTTCTTCTTTCCTTTCTTTTCTCTACCACCTCACATGCTCCTCTGCTTCCTCCTTTTTTTCTTTTCATCACTACCTCTCCCTTCTTTAATTCCTCCTTTCATTTTTCCACCTCATGTCATCCTCCTTTTCTTTTTTGTCTCGTCTTTTTTGTCTTTACATTTTCCTGCTGTTCTCCACCTCCTCTGTTCTTGCTGTAGCACTTCCCTCCATTTCTTCTCTACTTCTTCCTTTTCTTTCCTTTCCTAGCTCCTCATTTCTTCCTTCCTTCTTTACATCCTCCTTTCCTTTCAAATTCAAGTTTTTTTTTGCGCACTTTTGTCAACTGGTGATTGAGGAAACAAAACTGACTCCCAGTGTCTGAGCTCTGACTTTACTGGACTTTTTCAACTTCCAATCAAACACAGGGTTAATACAATAAGATGATGTCACTTCCTGATGTTGGGACCGCAGCAATAAAATAGTTTTTACCTTTAGAGCAGTCAAGGCCGTGGGAGGATAGGTCAGACCTGCCATGTTGGATGTCCGTCTGTACATCCTGATGTCACACACACACACACACACACACACACACACACACACACACACACACACACACACACACACACAAACACAAAGATAAAATCATCATGCTCAAATCTCACACACATAAACACAGACAGTTTGCATGCATATAAACACTCCTCACACACAGACCCACTCCAGCCGCCCTCCTCCACAGTTTGTGACCAGGATGGATTGTTTGTCACCATGGTAACCGTCTTCAAAACACACACACACACACTCACACAGAACGAGCGCAGCCTCGGCGCAGCAGATATTTTTTGATTTCATGCGTCATTAAGCTGCAGCAGATGAACTGATAACGTTCTATCACTGCAAGTCATTTACACTCTAATGATATTGGACCTGTGATAGTTTCCCTATATGTGATCTCCATCTCCAGCTCGCTCGCACGCTAACGACGTTACACTTCATGTTCGACCTTGTAATCACATCTGCGGCGAAGTCGGCCGGATGTTTTCTGGAGTGTGTTTTCGAAGAAGTTGTTGATTGTTTTCTTTCCTCCGACGCCGACGACAAAAATAACCGAAGGAACATCTGAATGTCTTTAGTCTGAGACGATCTGAGGACTGGACTTCCAGGACTCACAGTTTCGCCTGTTATTAGCACCACATGGCCAAAAGTATGCAGACACCTGTACATTCCTCCCATTTTGTACATCTTACTGCATTAATGTTCTGCTCTAACAGCCTCCTCTCTCCTGCTCTCAGTCTTTCCACCAGATGTTGAACCAGCTGCAGGGTTTTTACTCCCATCCAGACACAACAGCATTAATGAGGTTCAACACTGATGTTGGTCACAGAGCAGTTTGTTTTCTTCATGTCATGAAGAAGCAAACTGCGTGTTTCTTTGTGTGTTTATTTTTGTGTGTTTTACTCTATGTGCTCTTTCACAACTGCTGCCTGGGGACAAATAAAGTTTCTTGTATTGAACTGAATTGACTATCAAACTGATAAAGTCATTCCTTTATGGAGCCGCTTTGTGCACAGCAGCTCTGTCATGTTGAAACAGGGACAAACACAAACTGCTCACACATAGTTGTTAGAAATATCATTGTATTCTGTGGCATTATGATTTCCTTAAACTAAGGAGCCAGGCCAGGAGAAACAGCCTAAGACAAAATGTACACATATAAGGATGTGAGGTGTCCATATACTTTTGGCCATGTAGTTTATGCACTAAGTCTGAATATTAACTCACAGATGTGTATTAGTCATTTTACAGTCCAGTGCCAGTTAGAGTGAGAGTGGGAGCACTGGTGTAGCTGTAGCTGCACCACCTTCTTTCAAACATCTGCTGCAGATGTTTGGAGAAATGATCTGTGGGATTTCTGACAGGAGCGACGTTTACCTCTCCACAAAGATCCCAGCCTGCACTGCGTGGACGATGCTCCTGAATCTCGGCTTCTCCTCGGGGCGCCGCTTGGCCACGCCCATCTTCCTGCTGAAGGTGCACGCCAGCCAATCACGTACCTCGCTGGGCACCGACTCGGCCTGCAAGTCGCTGAGCTCATCCTCGGTGTCCAGCAGACGCCTGCAGAGCAGAAACAAACACCTGTCGGCCACAGCTTGGATCACCAGGGACAAAGATTTATTTACCGCAACCTCCATCTGCCCTCCCTCCCTCCCTCCCTCCTTTTGTTCCCTTCTTACTTCCGTCCATCCCACCTGGTCTCATCGGTGTAAACAGCGTCCAACATGGCAGCAGCGAGCTCCAGGTTCCTGCGGAGCTCCTGCAGGTCCACGATGCCCCGGTCCATCTGCTCCAGGACCCCCTTCAGCCTGAACACACACACACACACACACACACACACACACACACACACACACAAACCACACACAGCAGTTATTAGAAAATACACAGTCTGTATGATTATAATTACTGAATAAGGTGATTAGCTCGTGGCTCATGAATTAATAACAGTTTTAATTTTTGAGGTGTTATTTTTGGGTCTATTACGGTTCATTAGATGATGATGATGAGCTTGGGTAGATGGAGGGGGGGGGGCAGAGTTCACTTGAGCATGAAGCCTGTGTGGAGAACAGGGCGTTGGTCCAGTCTCTGACCTCATGAGACTCAGCAGTGAAGGCAACAGTATCAGCGACTGTGGTGAACAGTCATTTATCTCTAACAGCTACACAACACACAGATATTAACGTGTGTGTTGTTCCGATCATGGTGGAGATAAATTTGTTGATTCGTATGATTGTTTGTTCTCATATCTCACTGTGCGGCTGCATAAACAACAACACGTTTAGGTTCAATCGCTGTGTTGAAGTCATTTTTTGAAATAACCAGACTTTAATTTAATCCACTTTCAACGACCTTTAAAATGTATTTTCTCCATCAGTGTCTCATTATGAGATACAGTCTATAACATGAGGACTCATTTCTGCCAAACTTAGAGCAGTTCTGATTATTTAATCACACAGATTTCTGCTTTTCTCACTCATCCAAAGGGACAAAAGGTGGAAAATGTTTAAACATTTGAATAAAAATCTGATGTCAGTTGTGTGGTTGTTTGTTAATGTTGCCAGGTCACTGTCAGTCACACCTGATCCAGCCTCACCCACACAGTCCTGATGAGGAAGAACTGCTGAACTCTTCATGAATTAACCTAAGACACCTTCTCTCTTCTCTTTAACGTCAGTCGGGATTTTATTTCTGTTACAGAGAAAAGTTTTCAAAGGGTTTAAAGTTGTAAAGAATGAAATGATGAAAGAGAGAGACAGAGCTCATCCGGCAGCATCTAAGGGCGAGCTCTGGTTAAAGAGATGAGACTAAAAACACGACTGTCAGGACACATTCTCGCCATTTTGGCAGTGCCTGACTCCGCCCCTAACTACCAGCTAATCCAACAACCCTACCTGTAACTCGAAGCGGCCACGCCCCCAATCCTCCATAACTGTAGTCTTTAATAAAATGTAAACAGGTGAGTTATATAAACAGGTGAGTTATATAAACAGGTGTCATGAAGGAGGAAATTAGCTCTAGAGACCAAAACAGTTTCTGTACCAGGCTGTAAACATGTTTATTCCTGCTGTAAAGTTGGACATTTTAACATGGGAGTCTATGGGGACTGACTCACTGTTGGAGCCAGACTCTAGTGGTCGTTAGAGGAACTGCAGCGTTCAGCACTTGAACTTGTAGAAAGTTGTTGCTGCTCTGTGCTGTTTGTGCTTCTTAACTTAATGTCCTCTGTTGTGACGTGTGTTATTCTACTTAACTTCAGCCCAACATTCGTCCTCATCCCTCGTCTGTGCAGATACATACACCTGCTAACAGACAGGAGGAAGCACCGCTCCTCATACTTTGCCCCCACACAGCTGCTGTCCTCTTCACACCGCACGACGGGAACATGAAAATCTGTTTCCTCCAGATGGACACATGACACTCTGCCTCCTGTCAATCAGCTGACACCCACAGCTAGTAAGGGAGCCTCCTCCAGGAAACAAACATGTTGTTTTATAGACTTGTAGCTCGCTCCGTCTTTGTCAGCCGGCGCAGCAGCTCAGTCCTGATGCCCTGAGCTCAGATAAACACGAAGCTATCTTTGATATTAATCCTCTCATCTAAAGCCCCATTCAGAGTGGATTAATTTCTCTAGGGGAGGTGGGGTGATTTTAACATCACCTGCTCCTGTCGGTGGTTTTAATCCTGTCCAAAGCACGCAGGTGGGTAATCCCCCCCCCCCTGTAATAATTATAGCTGCACTTTCCTACTGTTGTTCTGTGAACTCACTGGTCCTCCTGTACTTTACAGCTCCTCCAGTGTAAAGTTCTGTGTCCATGTGTAGTGTGATTATAGATCAGCTCTAGCTTCTATATTAATACTGTGAAAGTATCAAAGCCTCAGTCCACAGAGAAATGCACACAGCCTGTATTCAGAAACTGAGCCTTAAAACCAGCCGTCAGGACTTCTGGAACTTTGTGATGTCACAACAAAGCAGTCACCAAGCCCCGCCCACCTGGACCCACCATCCAAATCTTGCAGGATTTGGTTTCTCTGAGTGTTTTTACCTGAAATCTGCTATATTTTTATTGGATCACTCAGAGAAAACAGTCAGCCAATCAGAAGAGAGACTCAGAGCCTCCTCTCTTCTCTCTTCTCCTAAACATAAAGGAAAATTTGGGAACCAATAGAGCAACAGAAAACATTCAAACCATTTGATGAGCACCCCACTTGGGAAGGCAAAAGCTTATCACATCTGCTGTTGTAATATTCTCTTTTGAGCCCTGTGATTTTTGGCTAGATCTGTGAATATCTTTGATTGACTGAGTGACTGAGTGACAGAGTTGAGTGATTACGCTGCACCATTGGTCAGCCGAATGTTGGACTTCTCCCCATCTGATGTCAGTTGCTCTTTCAAAATGATTTGGTGCAGTTTTTAACTACAGTATAAAGGTGGCGACGGCTTCCCTCTCTCCTGCTCTCTCTTGCTCTGTGTGTTTTGTGTTTAGTCATTCCTCTGTCTCCTATAGCAATAATGGTTAATTTGCCGTCAGGGAGGCGAGGCTCAGTGAACTGGAAGTGCAGCTCTGCTTCCCGGCTGCTCCCAAACAGCCGGGATGCCAGGGCGGCTGGGTGACTGCCCGGAACAAGAGGCGTAGCCCTAAGCCCACAGTTCACGCCACGATTGTGCCAACGAAGTGTTGGAAGTAGCATGGTTACACTGCTGAATTTATCAAATCATTAATAGTGTATCCACGGATGCTCAGACAACCGTCACTGGATCAATGTGATACTGAAGGAAACTTAAAAACATGACGACTCCCAGTGAAGTTCTGAAGCATCTTTTTTCTACGATTTCTAAGCAGATTTGAGGTTTATTCTGGACACACATCTGAAATAACGATATCCTCAGGACGTGTGAGCCACACTGAATGATATCAATATGTGTTTCATGATTTCTTTGACTGTTTCACTTCACACAGTGTTTCTGCCTCCCCTCAGCTCTCCCACACTGTATGTCCACGTCTATTTCAGACCATATCCTGTCATTTCCCGCTGGTTAAAATCACTTCTTTAAGTTGAGCTTGACTTGGAGCACGGTGAACACTTTATTCTCCACCTCACCTGCAATGTTTTTAATCGGGCTTGAGACGACAAACATGTTTCCAACTACACTGTAACATTCATTTAAAAAGTTCCTTACTTTTTTAGATTTTTATTCTCAGTATTTTACATGTAGGTAGAAGCTCATACTATATTTCCACCCAGCTGCTACCTTCAGTCCTGGTATATGAACAGACGGATATTAACGGACAGATGGATGAAATCATTTCTTACTGCAGGATAGAGGGGTGGTTTGACTGTTTACAACGGAGGAGACTGACAACAGGGGAGACATAAAGACTCCGCAGCGACCAGGCATCCTGCCGTCGTCACGGTAACCAAACACCTTCTTGTAAACTGGACGAAATCTGTTTTAGTTGCCATGGTTACAGCTGGAGTCAGAACAGGGAGACGGGGCGAGGGAGAACTAAAGTTCAAGACTGCAGAGACTCAAGCTTCTCGTTTTCATCAAAGATCCTTCAGATTTTATTGAGTGGTGAAGGGTAATGAAGTACAATTACTTGAGTACAGTTCTGAGGTACTTGTACTTAGTTTCAAATAAAACCATGTGAGAAGTTTAGAGGGGAAATGCAACTCAGCAACTTCTGAAACATGACAAGGAGACACAACAACACACAGAAGGTTTAATCTTTACCAGTGCACCGGATCTTATCATAAAATGGAAAAAGTTAAGTTCAAGTAGCTTGAAAATTGAACTTACTCCTTTGAACAACTGGTTTTTTAAACATAGTTTTTCTTATTCGAGTCCCTCCAGCTTTTTTTCATCATAGAAACCAGAGAAACTCTGAACTACAGCTTTTATTACATTTTGATAGAAGTACAAGTATGACGGTTCTGCAGGCCGTCGCTCCTGCACTGCATTTTCATTCAAGTTCAATCTTTCTCAGCCAGTAGAAGTACTAATAAAAATACTCCATTACAAGTTACTGTAGTAAAAGTATGTAGGTACAATCAGGAAAACATCCCTGTGACTGCTCTGTTATTTTATATATATATATATATATATATATATATACTTTATTGCTGTAGTTGCTTGAGGTGCAGCTAATTTCTATATATATTATTTTGTATAGTACTGTAACTAATGATTATATTCATTATAGATTAATAATTAATCCCCTCATCATTTACTCGATTGATCAATTGATTGATTGTGTCGTTAAAAAGTCTCCAAATAGTCAGGAATGCTGTCCAGAGCTGCAGGTCACATCCTAATGTTTTGTTTTGTCCAAATTATTAAAAATAAATTGAAACAATCAAAAGAAAAGCAAAACATCTTCACGTGTGAGAATCTGGAAATATAAAATATAAAACGTTATAATCTAAACAATTATCAAAATAGTTGCCAATTAATTTTCTGTCAATTGACTCAGTTTAATTTAATTTTGGTAGTTTAATTTAAAACAAAACATCATATTTTATAAGCTCTTCCTGTTTGGGACCCAAACATTTGCAAAGTAAATAAAGCTGTAAAGATAAAGATAAATATAATGAAGTAAAAAGTACCACAGTACCACAAATGTGCACTGAAGTACATGAGTAAATGTACTTAGTTACATTCCACCACTGCTGCCTGACGACTGTTTAGTCTTGAATCTTGATGGATAGACATCGTGATCAATATCAGTACGGTGAATTCTTTTGGCCTCGATAATCGTGTGGTGAAAATCTCCTTTCTCTAGTTTACAGAACATTTTGCTCGTTTGTAGAATTTCGTCTGTTTAATAAACGTCTGAAACGGCCTCATGACCCCTGTCACCAAGCAACAAGCAGACGCAGCGTTAGGGCTGAACGATACGACACAAAAAAATCATGTTGCAATTAAAAAAGTATAAAAATGATGATGATGTGATTTGTGTTGGTTCTTGTACCAAACAAACACGTTTCCTTTGTGTCTGAGAAAATGATTCATAGACAACACAACACTTAAGGTCTGTTGTTGTGACTCATTTTACCTTCATTAGAAAAGAAATTGCAGCTCCTTCGATTTGGATATTTCACTCGTCCACATTGTGATTCGGAAAATAATTCAGACACACTCAGTCAGACAAACAGTGTGAGAGGGTTTGTCTGCACAAAAATAGACAGACACAAAAAGACAGGTAGAGACAGACAGGCAGTCCAGGTGTGTGTAGGAGGAGTGAGAGCCTCTTCAGTCCTCTACTTCAGACTGAGAGCTTCCTCTGTGTGTGTGTGTGTGTGTGTGTGTGTGTGTGTGTGTGTGTGTGTGTGTGCGCATCTTACCTCTGTGATGTACTTTTATATTTCTGCCTGTAAACAGAAACAAAAACACAAGAGTCACTCAGGTGAACCAATCACATGCTGCCTTCACAGTCCTCATCATAAACTCATTAAAACTGACCATGTGAACGTGTGTGTGTGTGTGTGTGTGTGTGTGTGTGTGTGTGTGTGTGTGTGTGTGTGTGTGTGTGTGTGTTCAGGTGGTCAAGGCCAAGCCCCCATGAACATATCTGAATGGTGGCCACATTTATCTCTGCAGACCGCTCTTATCCTCACAGTCAGCAGCTGCAGCTCATCGCGGCTGTTCAGCTACTTTCAGACCATTTGTGCCCGACTGCTGCAATTTGCATCAAAATGATCTCCTTCCCAGAGTTATAGCTCAGCCACATCTGAACACAGAGACGTGATACACACACTTTTACATTCAATATGACCTACGCTTCCCGTGAAGATCATTATTCCTAATATCTGTTGCAGATAAATCTCCATAAATCCACTTTAAAAACAGAGCAAAAAGACGCTCCTAAAAGTTGCCTGAGAATCTTCCCGTTTTTAAGTTTTCTTCAGTATCACAGTAAACCAGTGACTGTCATCTGTACATTCATAGATATATCATATACAGCAACATTTAATAGATAATTCAGCTCACTTTTAATGGTGCCAATTTACCAAAAGGTGAAAGAACACAACAACTCACTGACACCGTGGCTTCATAGATCAGTAGACAGATATACACTTTATTTATCCCATAGGTGAAAATTCAGGATGTAATTCATGTTTACACCCCCAAAAGCATTATGGGAAATATAGCAGTACATGGTTGACTTACATGTGCTTTATCCACCAAGTTAAAATAAGACATCGAAGAATAATTTGAATCCAGTAACAGGATAATTATTCCGGCATTACGCTGAGGAGGACATTGATGTTTGTCTGACAAAGACTTTGGAGGTAAAAAAACATTTTGGAAGCTTTTATATTTCAGTGTGTGGATAACTCCTCCTTTATCTAAAAACACAGAAGTCTGAAGGGAAATCTTTTGTTTCCTTTACCACAATATCCACAACTATTAACCCTAATGTTCAGACTGAGGCGGTGGAGACTCCCGACCTTCTCAAACAGCTC
Organism: Seriola lalandi dorsalis; assembly: GCF_002814215.2. Taxonomy (NCBI): domain Eukaryota; kingdom Metazoa; phylum Chordata; class Actinopteri; order Carangiformes; family Carangidae; genus Seriola; species Seriola lalandi. Next base: position 194,560 of record NW_019524935.1, read on the forward strand.
GAAAAATCCAGTTAATATTATTTTATCTGCCTGATTCTCAATGACTTTTCCTAATTTTATAAAAACCACTCAGTCCTCAGCTGTAAAACAAGGTTAAATACAGCGAGTTTTCATCTCCTCCTTATCTATGATTGGTCTGTTTCAAGTCACATGTGAGGATTCATGGGATATAACAAATAAAACATTAGAAAAATTAGAAATAATTAGGTGTTAGAAAGATGCTTCACGCTCATTTCCATATTCTGTCACCTTCAGTAAATGTGTAAACCCAGGTGGCAAAGTGAAGGGTCACGACTTCATTACTTTTCCTGATATCGGGTTTTAATAAGGTCAGAAGAAAAAAAAAAATATATATATATAACTACTATTAACACATGGCGTGTAACGGTGGAGTCTGAGGGAGAAAATAACGCCGAGGTTCAACACAACACAGGAATTAAAAAAGCCACGGTCGAGACTCGCTGTTAAATCCGTTACATGAAGTGGACCGCTGAAGAAACCCGCTGGGATTTCAGTACATGCACCAGATATAAACTCTGCAAGTTGATGTCGAGCATTTGGTCTGAAATTAGCCAATCACAGCTGCGGGATCTGACCCCGACGGCTAATCACAGCTGTGACACGTCTCAGCTTTGAAATCTGACAGCAGGAACCGGTTATTTCATGGTCGATCTGTAATTGTACACTGGCGTGGCGTGGGCGGACCGGCGCTAAATTACAAAGCGGGGTACGACGCAGAGAGCAGGTTTCTGCACTGTGGGGTTTTTTTAGTCAAAAAAAACAAAAGCGTGCTGCAGAGGCAACATCGACAGGTGAGGACAGAGATGGTTTCTAAAGAATGAGTCACCGCTCTGTCATGACTTCTCCGGGCTGACGCCTTCAGAGAAAAAATTAGCATTTTCTTTTTCTTTCTTCTTTCTTTCTTTCTCTACTTTTCTTTCCTTGAGCTGATATGTTTTGTACTTTCTCCTTGCACATTTTCTTCCTCGCATTATTAACACCGCTGAGCATGTAAAGTGCATTTTATTCTTAGATGCATTACTTCTCTGCGTGAGTCTGTTAGCGATGCGCCACCGCAGGGTGCATTTCGCGCTTTTTTAGCACTTAACTCCATCTACACCGCCTACGTCAAGACCGAGCGCCGGGCCTGGAGGAACAGCAGTGCATCCATTAAAATGAAACAGTCTGATAATAAACCATCTGCAGCGTGCACACACACACACACACACACACACACACACAGATATATAAATGTATCAACACAAACGGGGACAAATTAAAGGAAAAACCTGAATAAACGAGTGGAGAAACAGTCAGTGCAGATGCCTCCATCCTCAGGGCACGAGGTCACTGAGGGTTTGATGAGTAGGAAAATGATGTGAGTCACCAGAAGAAGCCCCTCTGGGATTTACCACCAGATCTGGACCCAGTTCAACACCTATGGGAGACTCTGGACTGACGTGTAAGACGGCGCTCTCCATCATCATCGTCATCATCATCATCATCATCAAAACGCCAAATGAGAGGATATCTTCTTTAGGAGAAATGGTTCGTCCTCCAGTAGAGTAGGAGAATCAATAAGACACTTTATGTTTATGTTTTTGCTTTAATTTGTCACCTGTCTGTATTTATCTACTACATATACAGAAGAATGAAGAGCAAGAATAACATGGTTGGTTTCCACATCGTGCGTGTCGTTCTCCCTGTTCGTTTTAATTCATTTTCAGGTGACTGGACTTCAAACAACAAGCTAACCTGCCTTTTAATCTGTTATTATTGCAGCAACTCAACTGTTTCAATTGGATTTCTATTTCTATTTGATGCCTCATAAAACAGTCTGATGAACTCTGCGGAGCACGTTGTTTCATCAATAAAAAAAGAAAAAACAGTGAGGTTAATTAAAAGAAATGAAATGAATACAAAATGGATGAATAAAATGAATAAAAAATAGTCATTTCCTTCTCTTTTTCTCTTTCTCTTCAGCAGAGAGTTTGCTGCATCAAAATGCTCTCCTGTTACCATGGAAACTAGGGAACACGACAAAAAGAAAGAAATAAAAATCTGTACACTTATTTGTTTTCCCTCCAAACAGCACAGATATTTATTGTTTGTTGATCTGGAGATTTGGTTTATATCCATCAAGAAGAATTAATCTGATCAATCAGGAGATAGAAGAAAACACAGAAGGGCTTTTAGTGGTTCAAGCACCGTCGGCACAGACACACAAAAACACTCAATATGAAACACTTGACTTCGGGATAAGAATGATGCATCGTCTTATTTGTGGTTCTAATGGAAGTTTTTGAGCCGTTTGGTTTGTTTTTAATGCACTTTCGTTAATTTGGATAAAACTTGTCAGGAGCGTTTTTAGAGTTACTTAACATCTCAGTGGATTTCATAGAAACTAAACAATCAGAAAAGTTGCGACTGCAGCCGTTGGGACTCTGTACCTGCAGTGTTAGTGTTACTTTCCTCGCCTGAACCGTACAGCTGATTATTAAACCTCATTATGTCCTTTGCACTGAGCATAAGAAGCTTCCACCTATTGAAAGACGGCCCCTTGATCCATTTTTAGACTTGTTTATTAAAGCTCCTCCAGTGTAAAGGTGTGTGTCCATGTGTAGTGTGATTATAGATCAGCTCTAGCTTCTATATTAATACTGTGAAAGTATCAAAGCCTCAGTCCACAGAGAAATGCACACAGCCTGTATTCAGAAACTGAGCCTTAAAACCAGCCGTCAGGACTTCTGGAACTTTGTGATGTCACAACAAAGCAGTCACCAAGCCCCGCCCACCTGGACCCACCATCCAAACCTTGCAGGATTTGGTTTCTCTGAGTGTTTTTACCTGAAATCTGCAATATTTTTATTGGATCAGTCAGAAAACAGTCAGCCAATCAGAAGAGAGAAGAGACAAAGTATATCTTCTTATGGATCATCACTTCAATAAAACACAGGAGAAGGGGAAAATCTGTAGCTTTAAGTCTTTGATCAGAGATTTACCGATCTCAATCAGGAACTTTCTCTAAGTTTGGCCCATTTCATTCAAGTGACTATGATAAATATTCAATATGAAACCAACGTTAAAAGATGGAAGGGGTTGATCATAGTGATGAACCAACAGAGAATTATCAGCTCGACCTGCAGCCGTCCTCATCCTCAGAGCTTCACAGTGAGTTTCAGCTCGTTGTTTATCTGTCCAGACACGACTTCACTGTCCTGGACTCTCGCCCACTCTCATAGCCCTAAAAGCTGCACACTTCTTTCTCAGCAAACAGCAGAGACTCAGTCAGAGAGCAGCTGGTGAACATAGTGAAGCATTTAGCAGCTAAAGAGCCAGATATTTCCCTCAGGAGCTGGAGGAGACCAAACACAGAGCTGAAAGAAAGAGAGGGAACACTGGACTGGCTCACAGGCTAACCAACTTAAAGAGATGATGATATGTCGAAGTTGTGTTTCCGCTGCCCCAAAGTGGCAAAAAAAAATCAGTTACAGAGGTTTAAGTATCAAAGTGTATTGTTTTGATATTGGTATTGATGGTTAGGTATTGTCACTGATGTCAGAAATAAGTGATATCTGTATCTGCTGAAGGAGGCAACATCAACATGTTTACAACACGAGTGAGGCAGTTTAGGCATCTAAGGTACCTTTAAAAACTATCATAATTTGTCTGATTTACTAAATGCATGAGTTCTTCATTTTAACTCTTTTCATACATGAAAACATGTGGAGAAAAAAAAAGTAAACTGTTATACGCCACAGTGTGTAGCGACAGGTAACAACCGCCCCTGCCAGGTGTCCCAACATAAGTTCACTGTGTGTGTGTGTGTGTGTGTGTGTGTGTGTGTGTGTGTGTGTGTGAACGTGTGTGTTGTTGACTTGAACGCTGCTTACAAGTGGGATGGTAACTAGAAAAACTAGAAAAGAATAAATCTCCTCTAAAGCAAAATAAATGGAATAAAGAATAAAACAAAGTTCCTGTTTTTACTCGTTAAGGCAGAAAGTTCTGCCCTCAGAGTTTTTCCAGGTTATAAAATGAGCTTCTGTGTTCAATTTTAATTTTTACACCTTCGGTGTTCCTCTCTCTTTGAATCACCGCAGACAGATAACACATCTACACGCCAATGTTTATTACAGGATTTGGCAAAAATGAAACGCTCCTCTTGGCTTCAACTTTTTCAACCAACACACAAACTTCTGCTGGTAAATTCTTCTTTTTTTCCTGTGATCTTTTGCTCTGTCGCCAACTAGTTACTAATACAAGATGCTGTGCACCAAGTTGGGTCTGTTAATCACGACGAGAGCTGCCAAGGGGCATAAACCTGTGTGTGTGAGTTTTATGGAAGTGATACACACATTTCACTTCGCTGCTGCTGCTGATGCAAGTAACGTTCATTTATGACTCAACAAAGTATTACTATTAGTAGTAGCTCAACCAATCAAACAGATTTAGTGTATAAATGTAATGAGTGGAAATAAAAAGCAGCAGACGATGGAAACACTGAAGTAAAATAAAAAACTGTAGTTAGATATACATTAGTACTTGAGTAAATGTACTAAGTTACTCTCCACCACTGGTTATAGCATGTACTGTGTGTCCTGTATGCATATGATGGTCTTAAAGCTCCTCCAGTGTAAAGGTGTGTGTCCATGTGTAGTGTGATTATAGATCAGCTCTAGCTTCTATATTAATACTGTGAAAGTATC
>NW_019524935.1:199285-199602 GCF_002814215.2 Seriola lalandi dorsalis
ACAGATTTCTGCTTTTCTCACTCATCCAAAGGGACAAAAGGTGGAAAATGTTTAAACATTTGAATAAAAATCTGATGTCAGTTGTGTGGTTGTTTGTTAATGTTGCCAGGTCACTGTCAGTCACACCTGATCCAGCCTCACCCACACAGTCCTGATGAGGAAGAACTGCTGAACTCTTCATGAATTAACCTAAGACACCTTCTCTCTGTAGTCTTTAATAAAATGTAAACAGGTGAGTTATATAAACAGGTGAGTTATATAAACAGGTGTCATGAAGGAGGAAATTATCTCTAGAGACCAAAACTGTTTTTGTACCA
>NW_019524935.1:199622-211258 GCF_002814215.2 Seriola lalandi dorsalis
CAGGACTTCTGGAACTTTGTGATGTCACAACAAAGCAGTCACCAAGCCCCGCCCACCTGGACCCACCATCCAAACCTTGCAGGATTTGGTTTCTCTGAGTGTTTTTACCTGAAATCTGCTGTATTTTTATTGGATCAGTCAGAAAACAGTCAGCCAATCAGAAGAGAGGCTCAGAGCCTCCTCTCTTCTGATTGGTTCACCGTTTCTTTATGGATCCGACTTTGCGTCATTGTTTTGTCATCGTCATGACGAAACAGGGAAGGGACAAACAAAGTGTTGACGCAAAATTGGAATGATAAATGGTAATTGGCTGCATTTAGATGGTGCTTTTACCCAAAGTGCATTGCAATTAGCCTCTAAATCACCTATTCACACACTCACACTGAGAAACAAGCTATTTTCCAAAATATCATTGTATGTTGCAGCAATTAGAGTCCTCCACTGATTTAGCATTGCGATGCTGTAACACTGTCAGATTCACAATGGACAGAGAGATGTCGTCTTTTTTATTCCACACAGTCTTCATCCTTGTCAAAACTTGACGCCTACGTTACCCACAATGTGTCCAATCAATCAACTGAAGGACGGCTTCGTTTTGTGTAACTCATATCAGATTCTAAGGGAAAAATCAAGGGAGAGCTGGGTCTCTCTGAGTTGTCAGGCTTCATTGACGTTGTCTTTTCACATTGGTCAGATAACCTTTTTCATCTTTCGCCTCTTCAGGTGACGTTTGGTCGCTTTCCTTCCCTATCTGCATATTAGACATTTTGTCAGGCCTCACTTCGATACGATGCTCAAACAACTCAACTTTTATGACCCTATGACTAGAATCCCTACCTCCCCCTCCTCTCCACATTAGAGAGGCGTGGATTAAGAACACTCGTGAGCAGATTTCGAATGAGTTACGGGGAAAAGGGGTTAGATGGGATCAAAGCATGTTCTATCAATGCCAGACTTCAAGTCATCCATCGGCTTCACTTCTCCAAGATCAAATTGAGCAGAATTCTTCCTCCTATCTCTGTGCAAGATGTGAAAAGTGTGAGTTGAGTGACGGGACCTTGGTGAGCTTGTCTGGTCTTGCCCCGAGCTCAGGAGTTTCTGCGATGACATTTTTCATTTGTGCAGCGACACGTACAGCCGACAGCTAATCCCTGAGTGTCTCTGTGTGATATTGGGCCGCTCCAACTACTCTTTGACTCTTCCCCCTGTATCACAACACGCCCTCAGGCTGGGAATGGTCATAGCCAAACAGATTATCATGAGAGAGCTGAAATAGCTCCTCTTTGCTTTAAAATGAGTTAAATGACACAGTTTCTTGCCTATACCTCAGAGACATTCATTACTCCGTCCAATGTGACATTTCTTAAGATCTGAGGACCCATTGTTGAACATATTAGGAGGGAGAGCCGTCGACCTGGGAACTAATCATATCAGACTGTATTGCACTGTGCTGTGCTTTGATCCACCAGGATTTCAGTTTACTGACTCTGTCCAAAGGCAAAATAAAACCACCTCCAAAGCTCAGGACAACCAGGCAAGTCAATCAAATGATGACAAAGAGACTCAGAACAACCTCAAAGAAACAAAAAGCAACATCAAAGAGACTCAGAACAACTACAAAGAGACAAAAGACCACAAAGAGACAGAAAAAGAACATCAAAGAGACTCAAACCGACTAGTAAGAGATACAGAATGACCTCAGCTGCTCAGACTGACTACAAAGAGACAAAAAACAACATCAGAGAGACTCAAACCGACTAGTAAGAGATACAAAACCACCTCAAAGAGACACAAACTGACTACAAACAGATGCAACGTGACCACAAAGAAATTAAAATTAGCACAAAGGGATGCAAAACTACTGCAGGAGACACTAAACACCTGCAAGAAACTGTGACTTGAGTGTCCTCCTCCTGTGTAGGAAGGTCCTGGGACCTCTTACATCTCTGTACCCGGGGGCCCATTGTTTGCCTATTTGTACAAAAAACCAAAGTGTAAAAGTGTGGTTTTGTGTGGCCATGAAATAGTCCGGCACATAACGTCCTATAGAACCACAGTTAAATGTCCAGCTCTTTATTTCATGTCATGAAGAACTGTTTCCTGCTCGTTAGACTCCATTAAAGACGAGTCTGTGCTCAGTGTGTGTGGTGACCATGTGATGAGTCTCTCTCTCCCCCCCTCACTCCTCATCTGTCTATCTTTGCTGCATCGCAACGCTCTGCCGTTACCATGGCAACTATGGAGCACAAAAAGACATGCTGTTTTTTTTTTTACATTTGCTTTAAAGCCTCAAGATTCAGACAGATGTGGTGATGTCACTCCCGCCGCGGCGTTCACTTGTTAGCGTCTGAGAAAGTATCTGATGATATGACAACCTGTCTGTCAAACACACACACAGACCCAGACACAGACACAGACACAGACACACACACACACACACACACACACACACACACACACACACACAGACCCAGACACAGACACACACACACACACACACACACACACTCTCTCTCATGGTGAGTGAGGTTGCTGAACACCCACTGTTTTCAACTCATTTTCTGTCATTTGTCTTCCCCCCATCCTCAGTCCGTGACCACATCACCACGGTAACCAGGCCACCACACTCAGTCTGACAGTCTGATTCCGAAACTGACAGTGATCGATTGATTTTCCCGGCACGATCACGTCGATCAATTATCAGTAGTGCTATTACATCATCATCATCATCATCATCATCATCATCATGACATCATCAGCCAGCTGATCGTGTGAGGTGTGTTTACTCACATTCCTCTCAGTCGAATCAGGACCTGGTTGTTGTGATTCTGCTCCAGAGCATCCACAAACTCCTGCGCCTCCTCGATCTGCTGCTGCTCCTTCTCAAACTCCTGCTCCTCTTCACTCTGCTGCTGCACAGTCCATGACACCCCCTCAGTCCGCGCTTCTTCCTCCTGCCGCTGCTGCTGCTGCTCCTCCTCCTCCTCCTCGGTCTGCTGCAGCTCCTCGACCTGCTGCATCTCCTCCTCCTCTTCTACCACCTCACTCTGCTGCACCTCGTCCTGCTTTTGTTGCATCTCCACTTCTTCCTCCCCCTGCTGCTCCTCCTGCTGCACCTGCTCCTCCTCTGACTGCTGCACCTCCTCAGCCTGTCTGTCCTCCTGCTGCTGCATCTCCTCCTCCTCCCCTTGCTTTCCCGCCTGTTGCATCTCCTGTTGCTGAACCTCCACCTCCTCCTGCTGCTCTCCCTCCTGTTGCTGCACTTCCCGCTCCTGCAGCTGCAACTCCTCCACCTCCTCGTTCATCTCAGCGTGGGTGAGAAGGAGGAGAAGGAGGTGTTTGGAGAGTTGTGGTGTTCACTGAGTGGAGTTTGTTCTCCGAGCGTCCGGACGTCTCTCAGACTGACGGAGTCGTGAAAACATCGACGCCAATCGCAGCCGTTTGGGTTCAATAAAACTTCGTCCAACTTCCTGTGACGTCACCTGTCAGCCCGGCCAATCCAAAACAAAGAGCTACGCCGTGATCCGTTAGGGAAGCGGAAGGGTTAAAAGGTCACAAGACAAAAGTGGAGTTTTTGGGTTTTTTTTTTTAAAGTTGACGAGCAGGAAAAGACTGACGGCATCTGACAGGTAAACGAGGTGATCAGCTGGTGACTTCCTTCAGTTCGAGCTCTGCACTCCGGCACTGCGGCGGAAAAATGATCCAGCTGAATGTCCCAGAGCATCGCCGTAGCAACGCACAGAGGAAGTCGACCGGCAATAAAGACAGGATGGAGTGAGAGGGAGAGAGAGGGTGGGGGGGAGAGAGAGGGGAGCGATGGAGGAGGACAAAGGAGAAGCAGAGAACATCGCGCAGCGTTTCCGTGGTAACTCAGTAACGGTTGCTAAGAGTGATGGAATCCTGCAGCTGACAGACCTCCCTCCTCCTCCCTCCCAAATTCAAACACACATAACTTTACGCTCCGTTCAGACGCAAACAGCAAACAGGCATCTCAGTCTGTCCTCCACTCCCGCAGCATCTGAGAGAGAGTGTGTGTGCTGAGCTGAGCTGTGTGTTTTTCCTGTGTAAGAGTGAGAGAGAGAGAGAGTGTGTGTGTGTGTGTGTGTGTGTGTGTGTGTGTGTGTGTGTGTGTGTGTGTGTGTGTGTGTGGTTTTTAGACAATGATGATGTAATGTTCCTGAAAATGAGAGTCACAAAAACCTCTCAAGTCAAGTGGCAGAGCCAGACAATCAGTGTGAGGTCCTGCTGACGCCCCCTACAGGCTGCAGAGGTCATTACAGCCCCAAAATGAAACCAAACGTATTTTAAAACTCATAAACCCATAAATGTGCTTCTTGTTGCACCGACCACCTCCGTTGTAAAGATTTGGAGGGACAGGACTCAACAGCAGATATCGAGGGAATCAGCCTGAAAAATAAACTTTCCAAATAAACATGAATCATTTCAGTCTGACCGAACGGAAACACAGAAAACTAACTGCGTAGGGATCGATATCTGGGCCAACTCATCCCACACACTCATCATCTACGGTTCTACTGTCTCCTGAGGAAACTAAACACAGTGGCGGATTATCCTGTGGGGTCCTATGAGGACGAGTCACTTCACTTTGACACAGAGAAGAATTGAGGCCGAGGTGGAAAGACACAGAACCCAGTGTTGTGCATGATCATGCTGGTGAATGATGAACTGAATTCAATTCAATCTTATTTGTATAGCACCAAATCATAATATACATTATCTCACGGCACTTTACAGGGTAAGGTCGAGACCTGACTTTATTATAGAGAGAAACCAACAGCTCCCACAAAGAGCGAGCAGGCAGCAGGCGGGAGGAAAAACTCCCTTTAACAGGAAAAAACCTCCAACAGAACCGGACTCAAATGGATGTTTACAACTAATGAACACTGAATGTGACCAGAAGGTGGCGGTAGTGACCCAAAAAGCTGTTTGCCGACCTCCAAAAGAAATCACCAGAAGAAGAAGAACTGTGTTTCAGTTTTACAGCGGCATGCAACGGTTTACGGCAGCCGGCATGTGGCAGGTGCTTTTGAAGAGTTTTATGAACAAATAAAAAGATTAAAACGATAAAAATCAGAATAAACAGTAACAAATCTGAAACGACACATCGAGGTGAAGCATCCGACCATCTTTAGAAATATCTGAGAGAATGATGAGCAAAAGAAATCATTAAGAAAGAGTCAGACTATAAACCAACAGTCAAACTCACAGCATTTACACATGAAACATAAACTCACATTGGTTTTTCTCGTCTTTTAACAGTGATCTCCGTCTGTGACTCTGAAGCAGTGAACAGTGATTCATGTAGTTTGAGAAGTGGCAGTGGTTTGAGGCTGAGGATGGATGACAGGAGGATGTTCTACTGACAAAGAATTAAAAAGAAACAGAAGAAATAAAAGTAAAGGAGTTTATTTTTTGGGACTGAACTTGGTTCAAATTCAAAATTGTGAACTATGAATGTTAACTAGTTCATTTGAACCTTTGTGAACTGAACTTTCAGCAAGCACAACACTGACAGAACCGCAGGGTGTGTGTGTCATATCACTGCAGGAATTTCTTTGCTACTTCTTCTCTGTCACAAACACAGGCTGAATGGACACATGTAAACAGAGAGCATGTTGTTCCAGATTTAGATCCCTGCACAGTGAGACAGGTGACTACTGCGTTTGCTTCGGGTCAGACTGAGACACGAGTGAAACCTGCAGGAGGCTCGTGCAGCTCTCCCTAAACCCAAACCCTCGTTTCCCCTGAATCTCTAGAACGGAGGCGGCGAGCGCAAAGTTAGCACGACGAACAGAATTAACAGAATTAAACCAGAACTAAAGTAAATCCGCTGGGTTTGTCCTCAGGGGAGCAGGAAGATCTCAGCACTTAAGAGGATTTAGTACTGTACTTTTATAAAGCTGGGGGACTTGTCTAAATCTAAGCAGCAGAAGCCAATATATCCCTGAGTTTGACTTTTACAAATTACAAGGTGTAACCCTCTTTTAAAAGCTGGGTCGTCATGGTGACACATACCAATATTCAATCCAGTTTCTGCCCCCCCCAATGAAATCTTTGTCTTTTTTTCCAGTGTGAACAGATGCTGCTGGAATCATCCAGATCCACTGAGCTGAACGTGTGTGTCTGCAGAAGAGCTAATATTTTCCCACACTTGTCTTCTTCTGTTTAAGTAACGGACAGAAATGTCTCCTGATACACAAACACAACGGATGAGGCAGAGATGAAGGAGATGAAGCTCTGAGTAAACCATCAAAGATCTTTCAAAGCTTTCACGAAGGTGTACTAGAGGCAATTTCATCAAGTACTCTTTAAAGCCTCCTGAGGAGAAGTGCAGCTTTAACAGCGGGAAAAAAAACCCAGGAAGAGCAACCGAGGACAGACATGCGAGAGCTAACGTGTCTCCTAGAAATGACATTTACTTACAACTAATTTGCAAAAGCAAATGTCGTGAAGGAAACGCAGTGCCAAACTTTCTATTATCAATAATAAACAGTTGTTAATTAACATATTTGTCAAGTCACAAATATGTTGATACTGACCACATCAGTATTTGTAGTAGTATCTGATCTTGCAGCACTTGAATCTTAAATCTTACCGGGTCTTGGGGCTTTTCACAGCACAGTGATTGGTGGTTCCGCGGACTCGCCTCCCGAAGCTGCACCGGCTCCTGATTGGATGCTGCAGGCGACTCGCTTTGATTGGCTGCAGAGAGTCACCTGACGGAGAGAGAGGAAGGAAAAGTTTGAAGTGAAACTTTGATTTTGGAAACTGTTTGGCCTCTTAAATACATCGTTTTAGTAGAAGTGTGGGGGAGAATACAGACAGGGGCGATCCTGAGGGACTGATGACGGAGTTCAACAGTAAATGAAAGGTCACATTGGATTCTGCAGAATCAACATGATTCTTTTCTCTCTCTCTCTCTCTTCTGTCTCTGCACAGCTGACCCTCCCAAAACTGCGAGAGACGTCAGCCCTAAAAATAGCCGAAGCTAAAAAGACTGTAGAGGTGAAATTAAAAGGGTCGACAGCAGCAACTGGAACCGACTGAAAACTGGAGAAAACAGGAGAAACAGGAAACTGAATTATTTTAGTTTTTAATCTGTAGGAGAAACTTCTGTAAATTATAGTAAATATGATCATTAATACATCACTTTTGTTTTGAAAGATTTAATTTGCTCCTGTATTTTTCTCTTTTTATATTTTGTTGTTAGAATAAAAGTGATAAAAAAGAGAATGAAACGTGTGTGTGTGTGTGTGTGTGTGTGTGTGTGTGTGTCTCCCTCTTCTGGTCAGTCAGTGTTAAAACCGGTTAAACTAGTTCATTTTAAAAAGCTGGTTTCGGAGATTTATGCTGCAGGTCAAAGAACTGAAGAGACCAGAACAGAGACTAACAGAGACCAGAGGAGGGTAGAAGAGACCGTTAGAGACCCACAGAGACTAGAAGAGACCAGACGAGGCCAGAGACTGGAGGAAACCATGCTTTGAGACCTGAAAAACACCCTATGAGACCAGACTTGAGACTAACAGAGAGCAGATGAGACCAGAAGCAGCAGCTGTGTGACCAGTGACAGATTTGGTTGTGTCCCTTCTGACATCAAACATCTTCAGACCTGTGAGGCGAACAGTGGAATTAGCAGTGTGCCCATGTTGTCCAACACATCGGCTCTTGTGGTTGTAAACAAACCCTCATGGCAACACACTGGCTGTCTGATTGGTCAGCTGGCTAATTGACTGTTAATTGGTTCTTCATAATCAGCAAAAAACACTGAAGAGACAATTAAAGATGATCATGTGGGCGGCTGGAGGAGAGTGAGTGTGTGTGTGTGTGTGTGTTCCATTAATATATTCAGGTCTTTGTTTATCAAAAGGCCTTTTGAAGCAACAAGTAGAACAACATGAGCAGAGCTGAGAGACACGTTTATTTTTAAACCTCCATCCGACAGAAGCTGTAAAACACTTCATTTTAAAAAGTAGGTCTTAACGATCCTTCCAGACGTGTTTGAGGACATCAATGAAAAATCCACAATCTGTAAATATGTTATTTAATTTCAAAGGCGTGATGATTTTTGTAAGTTGCATACTGGGCTGTGATTGGCTCCAAACTAGCTGTGATGTCATAAATCCTAAAGTGTTTCAGTGGAGCTGAGCACAGATGAACTTTCCTCCTCCAGCAGATTAATGTGAAAACAGATAAATCACTTCTTTACAGTGACATAACAATGAGCCACAAACATTTTTTGAACGTCAGGGGACTTTAATAATCTGAATGTTTTTATTACTTTAATGGAAAAATTCAAATAGTTTCATTTTAAGATCATTTTGTAGCACAACTAAATGTGCAAAGTGTCTAAACATTGTCCCACTGTTTCATTTTGTTTTGTTTGGCCAAAATGTCAGCATTAAATATTCATTGCAATTTCATCTTTGCGCTTCTACACTGCTCAGAAAATATCCACATCTACAGAAAAAACTATCTGATGGCTAAATATTATATGACAATGAACACGGAGGACATTTTAAAAAAATGACAAAATCCATGTTCGCTGCGAAAGTACATTTTTATAATTTAAAAGTTTGTATAGGAGAGAGCTAAGACTGGTGTACAGAGGCAGAAAACGACTGACCTGTCACTGTCTGAACCGGAGACTCCTCACGTGGTGCCACCATCACCACCGCCATCTTCCTGTCCAGAGACGAGCAGAAGGAGCCCATCGTCAGCAGAAACCACAGGAGGAGGAGGAGGAGGAAGAGGAGGAGGAGGAAGATGGAGACTCCAAACAGACGGAGGACTCTGAATCTCTGTGTTTTTCTACCTGTTGGAGAGACATCTTCCACCTGCTTTCATCCACATGCTGCTCAGCACAGCTCTCCCCCACTGTTGCTGCTCTCTCTCGCTCTCTCAGACGCAGAAGTGCACTGAGGTCTCTTGCCCTTTTAAGCAGGAGGTTGAAGCCAGGAAAGGAGGGTCAGTGAGTGTGTGTGTGTGTGTGTGTGTGTGTGTGTGTGTGTGAGAAAGAGAGATCACATTTTTTTCAGTTTTAATTCATACTGCAGCAACTGGATTCAGATTGTTTCCTGTTGCAACACGGAATCTCTCCTCACCTGAGAACTCACCGTGAGCTAAGCCCCGCCCCTCGTAGTTTCTGATGCTACACCTGTCAAACTTTCCTATATTGTTACAGTACATTGCCAGTAATGGTAGCCATGTTAATTCACAGTCATTTTTTAAGCCTAAAACAAGCTATGAACAGCATATAGCAATAGCATTTTAGCACTTCTGGTTCTGTAGTCTCGAAGTCTATTGGTCTTTTAAATAAGTTTTTGTTTAGATGCCTGAAGTAAGTCTGTGGTTAACACAAGCTCAATACATTTTCACGTTTTATTCTACGACATAAAAGATGTGGTTAAATACTTCAGTCCTTATTTCTTTAAGCTTTCACATGTGGTAAAAAAGGCCGGCTGCCAAACTGTGACTAACTGTAAGAGGAAAGGCTTTTGTAGAAGAGGTCAGAGCTAAATCAAACCACAAGTTGAAGTTTAGTGGTGGTGACGTTGAAGTCATGTGACCGTGGTGTAGTTGGTTTATAGCCTAGCATTAGCTTTTTACATCTGCTGATTGTATTTAGGCTTAAGATGATCCTGCTGAACAAAACCTGTCAGGATCATTAACTGTTGTTTGTCACACAGTGATTTTTTTCTGCAATAATCCAAAAAACAATGTTAAAATCGCATAGGCTTTTTGTTTAGGGAACCAAGGTGTGGCTCACATCCAGGTTGGCCTACAAAAATACGTCATCCCTGTGCTGCAACACTCTATAGCCACGTGAGGCTAGCTCCAAAAGTGGGTCAATCCCCATGGGCTCCCATGTAGAAATGTAAGACTTTACAGCAGGAATAAAACTGGCACAAAACAGTTTTGGTCTCTGTGTTATTACTCACCCATTTCAATTTTATTAAGGCTCCAAGTTCTAAGGGTATGTCGCTTTAAGTGACAGGTGGGACAGCGTACTTACCACAAACCGACACGAAGAGCCATGGCACTAAAGTCTCGGCTCCACTCGTGTCCACTCGCCGGAAGTTAAAAACAGTCAGGCACTTGCAAGATGGCGCCGGCGGAGCAGCTCACTCTGAGCTTCAAACCTGTCTTCTCCCATTCTGCAAGGAGCCATGAGCTGCCCTCAGCTATGGCTACCTAGCTAATTAAGCTAACCTTAGTTTTTTTTTTTTTTATGTTTTCCGACTCATATTAAAACGACAAGCATGTCAAAAGGTCTTGAACAAAAACTTGATGACGACATACATGATAGTATGCTAACAGACTGAGGCTAATGCTACATGTCCCGGGCGAAGCAGTGACCGTCCTCACCGGTTGACGATCTCTGTAGCAGCCATGGAATCAGCAAAGTTCGGTAGCCAATTGTAATGCTGCGTTCATGACACGTCGGAAAATCGAAAATTTCAACCCCCGACTAGGAAAAAACGATTCAAACCTATCAACAACGATTTTTTTTTACTGGGAAAATCGTGCTTTATACGCGACTTGACGTCATAACCACTACAATCATGGCGTCCTCTGTCCTGACTGGTGAGAACAGAAACATTACAAACGCTATTTAATTAATTTTAATAAGTCATTTGCTGATGTATTTACAGTCTTAATATAATGGTTGAATCACAAGACTACAGATAGAAATACCGTAGACATTTTCCATCTTGCTCAGGCGGCAAACAGCTGCAATAACTTGTTGTAAAGACAACAACAAAGTACAAACACAATACTATATTTCCATCCTCAAAGCATCTGATGCAGAAAAAAATTTATACAAATTAATTAATTTATGTAAACATAAAAATGCAAATGTATTTTTCATACACGTATGTGTTCTAGAGCTACACTGGACAAAGCAAGAGAAGCAGTCAGCAGGTTCTGTTTCAAAGTATTTAATCTTTTGATTGTAATCAGTCAGGTGTGAGTACTTACAGCTGAGTGGTTATATTTCAATACATAAAATAGAGTGCACATACAAATCAAAAATCAGTACATCAATACGTTCTCACTTTAAATATATAATCATGTGAGAACAAACCAAAGAGATTAGATGTACAACTTAAAAGGGAAGCACCTCAGCTAAAGGGCAAACAGAGAATGAGCTCAGGACACAGAACAATATCAGAGGCACCTGTGTGAGCTGCCCAGTTAGCACACCTGTTCTCCTGCTGCTCTTCAGCACCAGTTCATTGAAAATGTATTCCCTCAATCCTGGGCTAGCAGTTAAACACTGATAACAGTTATGAATCATTTTTTAGACAGTTTGTTTATTTATTTAGCTTAGCTCTCCTGACACTGGCTGCTGCAGCCAGCACGTTTGTTCAAGAGGTGCAACCTTTACTTTGAAGATGAGCTGTTTCTGTTTCCGGCTCTTGACTTCCTTGTTCAATTTTTATTGTACAAATTGTATAACGGAACAAACTGAAGCTTTGGTGTGCTGAATTGAATTGCATGTCTTCATTCAGTGGTTCTCACAAACGTCTACATACATTTGCACTTAGCACAAGTAGGACAATGAAATTAGGCAATACCCCCTAAACTGGCATTTTTCATTACACAACACAAGG
>NW_019524935.1:211278-213635 GCF_002814215.2 Seriola lalandi dorsalis
TTCTGTCATTGAAGTTTTTTTTATTGATTTTCAGTTTGTGGTGACCCACCGCTCCAAAACAGTGAGGGTGGGTCAAAATGCAGAAGATAAATTTCCCCCACAATCTATTGTTCTAATGCTAAGCTAATGTAACAAAGCACAGACATGACCATAAGAACGACAGCACCAAAACACTAAGAAGATGTCATCAATAAAAACAAGAAAGGCATTTGGAGTCAATCATGTCATTTGGTTTAAAAATCTGGACACATTTAATCAAACCTCTCTGCACAGGTAGAAACCAGTAGAGGGAAGAAAGAATTTATTCAGATGACAAATCCTTCCTTTCATTTCCAGCTTGTAGAATCTTGTGTCACAACTATTTTAAAGTCAAAGTAGTATTTCATATCAACCTCACATTCTCACATAATGAACTATGAAACCAAAACAGAACCAGAACCTTCTTCCTCAGTCCAAACACAGATCCCACACTGTTAAAATCCCAAAAATTTGTTCACAAAAATATTTGTTTTTAGGTTTTTTTCATTAAAATCTAACTTATTTTTTCTGTCTAAAAACAGCATGAACATTTTCTCTTGATCCGTTAGTGTTTGGATCCGTTCATCGTCGGCGTTTTGTAACTCCTGAGTTGGTCCAGGAAGCCAGGGTTCGGGGAGGAGGCGGGCCGAGCTGATTTGACCAATGAGAGGGCTTCATCGAAGGACAGGCTGTCACATGACATCAGGTAGCCCATGACCACAGCCGGAGCCCGGGACACGCCGGCGTTGCAGTGGACCAACACCACACCTTTCTGAGAGCGAAACAGATGGAAACGTTAATACTAAAGCTGCATGATTTTTTTTCTCTCCACAAGAAGTTGAAAAACACACAGTCATGGCTAACGTGTTAGCAAACAGTTAGCTATTAACAGATCCAGCAGACACAGAGCAACATAATCATCCCTCAGAAGCTGGTGGAAACCAAACACAGAGCTTAAAGAGGGAAAACTGGTCAATATTGTTTTCATAACTTGTTTCCATAAGTACAATTAAAAGCAGATTATGCAAATGGAACATTTAGGGCGTCTGATTGGTCCCAGATTGATTGTGCAGCAGGACAATGAGCCCAAACACATGAACTATCTTGAGAGACCAGGAGTCCTGCAGCAGATGGTCTGGCCCCCCACAGAGTCCTGGTCTCAGCATCATGGAGTCAGTCTGAGATCACATGAAGAGACAGAAGGACTGAGGCAGGTTCTCCAAGATGCTGGAACAAGCTCCCTGACAACTACCTGAAGAACTGTACAGGTGTACCGAGGAGAACCGGTGCTGGTTTTAAGGTGTCTAAAGCTTTTCCACAGCACTGTTGGAAGATTATCACAGACGCATTAACATGTAAGCAGCACTATACTGTAAAGCTAATAACAGTAACTCTACTGTACCGCTAGGGAGTATAACCCAGCATTACACTTTATTATCTGATTATATGTTTTACATGTAAAATTCTTTTCTTTGTGCATTTTTACAATGATTTAGAATCATTTTCCTGAGATACAACAAACTTAAAACGTAATGTGTTTTTAAGAGTCAGTGAGAGATGATTGTTGGGATAAAAACATAAAGTGCAGTGACGCTGTCTGAACACTAGAGGGACCCACAGATTAACAGATCAGCTGACTTCCGTCTGTTCGAGCTGAGCTCAACACCACATCGAGCTCCTCCACTGACGTGCTGTTTAGTTAATAGGTGTCTTGTTTGTTGGTGTCTTTTGGTTTCTCATTAGCTTCTCCATTACAGCCTCTGTTTTCCTGCACATGGAAGGTTTACACCACAGGCTGTGTCCCAGTTATCAGGCTGCACCACAACCAAACATAACAACCTTCTCATGTGACTCCGGACAGGAAAAGAAAACAAGAGCATTTCCTAAAACGTCACAGTTTTCCATTAAGACAGTCTGATTCAGGTTTGGCGACTTTTGTCATTTTTCTTATCAACAAAAGCCAAACAAAAAAAAACAAAAAAATTGTAGGTAATTAATGAGAATATGTGACAAATCTGAACAAAACAAAACAAAATTCAAATGTAGGTACAAATAAGAATGAAATCAAAAATCTGTTTTGGTTTGAGTTGAACCAAAACTTTGCATAAAAGGTTAAAGGCTAAAGTTTAAATTAAATCCAACTTGAAAATTGTGGTTAATGTGTTTTCAGCTTTCTACCGTGATTTTCAGTATTTGTAAAACAATTTACAGCTCAGGTTTATCAGAAAAAATCTGGGTAAAAAACTCAGAATTTATTTTAAGAAAAATGTAAAATATCAATATGAAATACTCGTCCATCTATATTATTATATATAAATATAATATTTATCTAAAAAAAA
>NW_019524935.1:213848-244897 GCF_002814215.2 Seriola lalandi dorsalis
ATCTGTGTGTGTGTGTGTGTGTGTGTGTGTGTGTGTGTGTGGTATCATGTTAAGGTGAGTCGCAGGCTTCGCTGCTAAAAGCTTGTATGACACTGAGATCTGATCTGTGTGCAGTTTAATAAAACATGAACAAAACTACACATCTATTATTTAAAACAGAGGAAGAGGAGAGGAAGAAGAAGAGAGGAGACAAGGAGAGGAGAGGAGATGTTGAAACGTGTCACATGTCAACTCTTCCCTCCTTTTAAGACCCTCAGATCTGTTTCCTTCTGCCCATAATCCCTCGGCATTATGGGATTGTTTCTGGTTGTTTGACTTGATCCAGTCACTTGGTTCCACCTGAGCTCAAGCAGCTCTCACCTTCATTGCTTGTTTAGTTTCCAGTGGTTTTAATGCGGTACTTCCTGTTTTAAGTCCACCTGAAATCTCATTTAGTTATTAATCCTAAATAAATAAAGTCAGTGTTTTTGTTTTTCAATTTCAAGTTAATAGTTTTATGTTAAATTATTTTATTAATTTCAGTAAAAGGAAGTTTTAAAAATCTCTGAATTACTAAAGTATATATTGTATTGGATGTTGGTCACCTTCCAGGTCACAGAGTGCAGGTCACACTAACATGATATGTGGGTGCCAAGTGAAAGTGAAGCAATATGCTTCATATATCTGAAGCTGTTGGCTGTAATATCTTGTGATGTGCAGCCGCCTGTTGTCTGTCACAGTGTTCCTGTCTCTGCAAATATGGTTTAAAAAGACACAAATTTGATTGGCTGGATGAAAACAAAATATCCGTCTATATGTCTCTATAGGTTTCTGATTACTGATTTACAGAGTAGAAACGATATGTCTGTTGTAGCAGCGGGTAAAAATGTTCTTTAATCTCAGCTGCACTTTAAGACAGGAAGTTTCCAACGTCAGTTTCAAGATGTGTCTGCTGCACTTCATCACGATCGTGTCGACCAACGAAATTTGCTCGGAGATGGGAAAAATTCAAGTTGTGATTTTTCAGCAGAGTGAGACATCCCTCGCTGTGTTTGCAGACAGGATGTTCACCTTCTGCCCGTTTGTTTTCTGTTGACACAGTAGAGCTGAAATGATTTGTCATCTAATCAATTTGTTGACTGATAAGTGATTAATGGTTTCAATCATTTCCAGGATGAACTCCAGTCTCTCTCTCTCTGGTTCCTGCTTCTGACCTGTGAGCATTTGTTGCTTCTCTCTGTTTTATATCATTATTTTATATCAGTCTCTTTAGGAGCTTTTATGGAGTGAATGATAAATTGCTTCATTGATAAATTAAGAATAAATTGATGGATACAGTCTGTAGTAGTGACTGATGTGTTACCTCGCTGCGAGCCTGCTGGATGAAGTCACAACAGTCCTGGATGTGGAGCAGCAGATCGGCGTCGGGATGATCCAGAATACTGACGGTCTTATAGATGAAGAGGTCGGGAAACACGTTCTCCACGCCGAAGGCCACGTTCAGGACGTGAGACACCTGAGGATGAAGAGGAAGAAGAGGAGGAGGAAGAGTGGTACAGCCATAAAGGACAGTACAACATAACATTTATCTTCTACACTCACTGCTTTATTTACAGACTTTTGTAAAAGTCATGTCTGAGACTGTGTCTACAGTAAGTGCGCAGTGGTTTCCCATGATGCTTTGGGTGATGTAAACAAGTGGTATAATGTTTCTATGGAGACAGGGAGTTAGCTAGTTAGGTTTACCTTCAGCCCTGTTTCTTGTTATGTTTTTTTTTTGTTTAACATTTTGCTGAATCTGACAAATGAATCACATTAATTCAGGTGAACCGGCCCTTTAAATGAATCTGTGTTAAATACTTCATATACTTACATCCGTGCACACACACACAATCACACACACACACACACACACATATGCACAATCTGTTTTAACTGTCCTGTTTTTATCATGTTTCATATTGATCCACTTCATCATTTACCTGAAATTAACCTGTTTTTACGTTCAGAAGTTTAAAAAAAAAACTCACCTTGTGTTTTCTCAGAGTACCAAAGTCATGTGCAGCATCTTGAGAACCTACACACACACACACACACACACACACACACACACACACACGCAGACACACACACACACACACACACACAGACACACAGACACACACACACACACACAATTAGTGAGTTAGTTAGTTAACTAACACCGTTTTCATGTTTCACGTTTCCCTCCCTGACTACAGCAGCTGCTCGCTTCGCTCAGGCCCAACATGTAAATTAGTCACGAGAAAACATCTACAGAATATCACTGTCCAATAACTAGTTGGTTAACTAGTTGGTTAACTAGTTGGTTAAGTCGCAGACACAAATGAGCCTCTTTGAAAACACCTTTCCAACACACACGAGGTGCAGTGTTTAAAACCCTCTCTCCTGCAGCTCTGATGAAGAGTTTACAGTCACCTGTCTCTTCAGACAGGAGGAGAATGTGGGAGGTTACCTGGCTACGTTATCATGCTACAGGTGGAGGCACGTGCACTCACCCAGCAGCAGGTAAGGCTTGACGACGCCGACTTGCAGGTCCCAGGAAGTGTCGGGGACGTACCCGAGCATCTTCTCCGGGGGGGCGGGGTCTTCCACCACGGTGATGGTTGACCCCTTCCAGGTCTCGATGATGCGGCGGCCGCTCAGTGACGTCACGCGGGTGCACTGCTTCCTCAGCCGCGTCCGGGAGAAACTCTGGATCTCCTCCGTCAAGGACTGCATGACCAGACCGGACTGGACTGAACCGGACTGGACCGGACTGGACTGGACTGAACCGGACTGGACTGGAATGTACTGGAACTGAACTGAACTGGATCAGACCGGACTGGACTGGACCGGACTGGACCGGACTGGACTGGACTAAACCGGACTGGACTGGACTGCACCAGACTGGACTGGACTGGACTGGACCGGACTGGACCGGAATGGACTGGACTGGACTGCACCAGACTGGACTGGACTGGAATGAACCTGAAAGATTAATAAAGTTATTCAGGTGAAAAAAAGAGTTTACAGTCATGCTAACAGTTGTATAAAAATATGCACGAACTGATGCTAACATGCTAATGTTTAGCAGGTGTAGTGTTCACCACCTTAGATTAGAGTGTAACATGCTTCCATCTAATAATTAGCACTGAACAAATCCAGCTGAGGCTCATGGGAACATCATTAGTTTTGAAAATTTTAACCAGTTAGATGAAAAGTCAGACGATCGTCAAGTTACTGCAGTTCATCCTCAGAGGAACATGAACATGAACCCACACCATGGGTTTTGAGATAATTCACTAAAAACCACAAGTGAACCTCATGGTGGCGCTAGAGGACGAGTCAGAGGTTCACAGGAATCAGAGGGGTTCATCCTCAGGGGAACATGAATGTCTGAACTATATTTCATGGATTTTGATCTATTTCAGTTCGGAGCAAAGTAGCGGACCGACCCACCAGCCATCCGTAGAAAACCATGATCCTTCCGTGACCTAAATTACATCCTGATCCATGGTGATGCAGCTGCTACCTGTGTACAGGTACTGACCACAAGCTGAACATTTTGAGGACATTAGACTGCAACAGTGGTTCGTGTTAGTTTGTCCACCCCACTGTATATCACACTGACTTCTAGTAGCTATCAATGCAGATTTAAATACGTAGTAAAACAACAACAGGCAGCAACATACAGGTCATTATATGGTATTTCTGATCATCATGAATGTGACCTGTCAAATAAATATAAACTCACTGCTGGGTTCACTCAGATAGAGCAACACAATAAGCACAGAAATTATCATCAGAACCTGTGTCTTCAGATGTTCGGCTTCGGTCCGGCTCTGGTTCAGCTGATGGAAGAAAGTCCAGTTTAAACAGCAGAAACCAAATCAGAGTGGAGATCCAGTTCCAGTTATCATCCTCTGTTCCACACAGAAACACTCAGTTCAGCGTGGAGCAGGTTGTTAAAGGTTAAAGACCGGTTCCTGTTACTGATTAAACCGGGTCCAGAACAGATCCAGTCTCAGAAGCTGTGGTCCTCAGGTCCGCCTTTAGTTGAACTGGGAGGGTGAAGTGTGAACTGGGCCATCGCTGCTGGAGGTGAGGCTGAGCTGCTGCTGTGTAACACGAAACCTGCCGTCGTTCAGCACCGCTCTGTAACAGGTACGTAATAACAACACAGACACACACTGAAGTCCGTTCAATGGAAATTATTCTCAGGTTTGTTTTTGATGCTTCCTTTGATTTCATTTGCAAAAAGAAATAAATAGCACGTCAAATAAAAAGGGTAATTTTAGTATTATTGTGTAATTGAGAATCCCTCATACTTTGTTTTTTCTGTGTAATCAAAAGAATTAAAAATGAAACATTAGCTATGTTTGATCCACCTGCAGCTAAATGTTATTGTATTGTTTTTCACTGCAGCGTAGCCGTGATGAGCTGCTGCACAAGTAAAGACCCATTTCTCAACTTGTTCTCACGATGCAGTATACAACTTATTTTTTCCAACACTTTCACTTATTTCATCTCATTTTACATCAATCTTTTTAACATGATTTATGTTCATTTTATGTCTTTTTATGTCATTTCTTTGTTGTTAAGCACTTGCTATACAAGTAAATTATTATTTATTATTATTATTATTACTTATATCTCCTTCCCTCTTAAAAGCCCAGCTGTGACTCTCTCATTCCCCATAGTTAAATAGCAGCAGGAACCTGTAAATTTTCTATTAGCAACAAAATTACTTCATAAATCGCAGGCTGTATCATTAAGTTAGAAATAATGATAATAACATCAGGGTATTATTGATTGGTCAGTGTTGTTCCCTGTGACATCCACTAGATGGAGACACATCCCTGCTTTTATCAGCTTCAATAGAAATTCTGTTTCAGTTCAGTAGAAACTGATGAAGCTGATAAAACTGATACATTCACTCACATTGGTAAATTTATTAGTGATTGAATAAAAGTAGAATTAATTTAATAAACTTCTCTCTAATAATAAACTAATAATAAAGTTTATATGTGTGGTTTTTCTGGCATTATTTATAATTACATATAATTGTTTATAATTGCAGCTGTTCTCTGTACACACACACACACACACACACACACACACACACACACAGGTGCAGACCAGTGTGAGTATAAATACATACATAAATACATATATCTATTAAATAGTGAGTATTTTTGTGTTCATTTGGCCGGTGTGAGAGCTCTGATGTAGACCACACAGTCAGACCCAGACCACCTGAAAAAGGTGAGTCTCAGTTCACACAAGTGGAAAACAGACCAACCAAGTATTTTATAAAAGCTGAAATATGATTTTAGCATGAATTCAAAAGCATTAGTATTATTAAATCCATCTACTGATCATAAACTGTTCAGAAAGAGTATAGTGTACACACATCATCATGTCAGTGTGGTGTAAAAGTTAAAAGAGGTTGAACCTGCCGTGCGTTGAGCTTGAGTCTCTGTGTTTTCACAGCTCTCCAATAAAAAGTGAGTGAACAGGTGAGACCACAGTGACTCTCCTCCAGCAGCCAAATACAGCATTACAGAAAGAATGCAATGCATCATGTTTTCCCTGAGGGCAGAATGACCTGACTGAGAGAAATATTAAAAGAACTGGATATTTTTCACACAACATAGACACTAGTTCTGGTATTTTGGCTCCATCTCATCACACATTCCCGCTCCACGGAGGATGAACCCTTCAGATCTCAAAGGCTTCAAATCTAGTCCATCATCCATCATCAGATGGTCGAACACGGTCTGAAACCTTTCACGTGTTGAACCTGAGGGAGTTGCATCTGATCATTTCTGCATCTTTTCAGAACTCAACAATCCAACGTTCACACCTGGCCAGATGTGCAGAGGTGTGAACGTTGGCGGGGTTTGAACTTGTTTCTCACTTTAAATCTGAAAAACTGAGTCCAACACCAAAGGACGTCCTGCATGTCTAAAAACATTCGCTGCTAGCCCAGTATTATCGCGTTTATCCCGTCTCTATGGCGACCAGCATGTCACCGCGCCTTCGAGCGAGGTCGTCAACATGTTATAAAAAGTCGTTTGTGTGGAGCACAAAACTCAACTTTACACGTCAAAGTGCGACACTGTCGTCCTGTTCGAAACGAGCCCACAGCTCGTCTGTGCAGCAGGTTATTATGACGCGTATGTACGTTTTGTTGCTAGGCGACATCTAGTGGGCGTAGTAATGATGACAGGAGCGAAGGGAAAAGTGTCGGTGATGTAGTACGAAGAGAGAGGTGGAGGAGGTGGCGGTGGTGGATGGTGTTCGATTCCCATGTGAAACCAGCAGGTTGTATTGTATCTAAGACAAAGTTTTATTGTTACCATGACAACAAAGATCATCTGATGTTGAGGAAGTACTTATTTTAGAGCCAACAGCCATATTTTCCTAAACCTACCAATCCTAACCAAGCCATGACTATTATAGTAAGCTGGATTATGTTTTGTACAAACGTAACGAAGAAAGTTAATTTACGTTTTTTTTCAAATCTGATGAACCTGAACGTGTCGCTCAATAACAGGTGAATCAGAGGAAGTGTGTTTTTCCGCTGCAGCAGTTTGATCCTGTTTTAGAAGTTTCCATATACAGTGTTGGAGTTCAGCTGCTGCAGCTGCTCTCAGGACAAACTTTACATTTTTAGCTTCACCATAAAGCTCTGTAGCAAAATCAGTAATTGTTGAAGATTACCTTCAGTCCTCTGCAATAACTGTGTGTGTGTGTGTGTGTGTGTGTGTGTGTGTGTGTGTGTGTGTGTGCATGTGCGTGTGTGCGTGTGTGTGTGGACAGCTGCAGTCTTATTTATGTTGGAAAAGATTCTGGCAGTTTCCAAGAATATTTCCACACAGAGAGAGAGAGAAACGGTTTTCTTTCTGGCTGAAATCAGACCTTTTCATTCCCCACATTCAACACGCACACACACACACACACACACACACACACACACACACACACACACACACAGAGAGAGAGAGAGAGAGAGAAAGAGGTCAGGTTTCTACAAAAGTTTGTTTCTCAGGAAGAGAAGAAGAAAAGAAAGGAAACAAGGAAAGAACAGGTGAGGAGAGGAGAGGACAGAAGGAAGGAGGAGATGGGAAAAGAAGAAAATAGTAAGTATTCACATACATATATATATATATATATATATAGCACTTTTCAAAATAAATGTTTCAAAGAGATTCACAAACAAAAAGTATGAAACATAAAAAACACACAAGTGAAACAAAACAAAACAAAATGGAAATACATCAGATCAGAAAGGCGAGGGATCATAAGTGGGTCTGAAGTTTTTGTTTTAATGCCAAATGAGTTGAATGATTTTATTGTGAAATAAAATATGCAGACTTCCTTTAGTTGATGTAAAATGAAGAGGAGAGGACGCAAGGAGAAAAGAAGAGAGTAGAAGAGAAGAGATGAGAGAAAAGGACAAGAGAGGAAATATGGAGGATGAGAGATAAAGAGAGGAAAGGAGAGGAGACAAGGACACAAGGAGAAAAGAGGAGAGAAAGGGAGACAAGGGAAGGAGACATGAAGAAAGGAAGCAAGGAGTAAAGAGGCAAAGAGAGGGAAAGGGAACTAGGAGAGGACAGTGTGTTCATTCAGTGTGTGTGTGTGTGTGTGTGTGTGTGTGTGTGTGTGTGTGTGTGTGTGTGTGTGTGTGTGTGTGTTGGCTGTAACTCAACCCTAACATGGGAAGCTCCTCCAACATCTGACAACCATTATGCTATCACACACACTCACACACACACACACACACACACACACACACACACACACACACACACACACACACACACAGTTGCAGTTTGCAGCGTCATATTCAGCTTTAATGGTCCAATAACGGAGCTGTTAATGCAACAAGCCTACCAGGGGTCAAAGGTCAACATCTGCCAGTGAACCAGTGAAACTGTTACATCACTGTCAATCAGCTCCCTGATTGGTTGACACCTGTTTAAGTCATTAATCCACTTAAACACTTGATAGTCCGATGATTTTATTTTACCCAGGGTTTG
Source organism: Seriola lalandi dorsalis (assembly GCF_002814215.2). Classification (NCBI taxonomy): domain Eukaryota; kingdom Metazoa; phylum Chordata; class Actinopteri; order Carangiformes; family Carangidae; genus Seriola; species Seriola lalandi. The sequence goes on from NW_019524935.1 coordinate 221,897, forward strand.
GCATCATAAGTGGACAACAGGGTTCCTGTAGGGCATGCTGGGAGATGTAGTCTTCTTCATATCAAGCCGGCAGCTAGCTGTGCTTCAGCCTGATGCAGTGGTGGAAGCATGTATGGATTATTGAACTAGAGGCCTCGAGGGGTCTGGGGCCCCTACACCAGAGCTTCTGTATGAAATGGTCATATTTCTTATTACAAGTCAAACAAATGAATTTATGACACACAAAACAAGTATGACAAGGCTGTTGTCTCATAGTATTCAGATTATTTACTTAAATAAACTAATTACGTTCTGATACTATATACATGATCATTTTTGAGCGTTTATTGTTGATTTGTGGTGGAATATTGGGCAGTTTTTGACGTTTTGAGATTCAAACAGTTATTTAAATGAAACTGTGCGAGAGGTGTAGAGGGAAAATGTTCCATAACTCAAAGAAACAATCTGAAACATGACAAGACACAACTGCACAACTCCAGTCATTCCCAAAAAGTTGGGATTTTTGAATATTGTTGTGTCATGCATGAATTATTAAATGAAATGAAATTAAATCAAAAAGTAATATTCTTTAAAGCTCCTCCAGTGTAAAGGTCTGTGTCCATGTGTAGTGTGATTATAGATCAGCTCTAGCTTCTATATTAATACTGTGAAAGTATCAAAGCCTCAGTCCACAGAGAAATGCACACAGCCTGTATTCAGAAACTGAGCCTTAAAACCAGCCGTCAGGACTTCTGGAACTTTGTGATGTCACAACAAAGCAGTCACCAAGCCCCGCCCACCTGGACCCACCATCCAAACCTTGCAGGATTTGGTTTCTCTGAGTGTTTTTACCTGAAATCTGCTTTATTTTTATTGGATCACTCAGAAAACAGTCAGCCAATCAGAAGAGAGGCTCAGAGCCTCCTCTCTTCTGATTGGCTCACCGACCTGTTGTTACTAGAGCTGCAGAGAGAAGCCTGAGAGAGGAGATGTAAAACTACACTGATGGTTTTTGTTACTTAAACAAACATATCTTCTTATGGATCAACACTTCAATTAAAACACAGAAGAAGAAGAAAATATGCAGCTTTAATGTGCAGTGCAGTGGCCATCATGGTATAAAAAGTGATTCAGTGGAACTCAGTAACTTCAGTCTGTGTTTGAATCTGGTCAGGACTTTGGGATTATTGGTTAAAGTTTCATTAGAGGTGACAGACGAGGCCAAACCTCAAAAACATATAACATGCTGATAAAATACAGAAGATAGTTCAGATTAAATCAATATCCTTGTCATGTTGAGTTATTCAGACGTTCCCCCTTTAAACTTCTTACATGGTTTAATTTCAATAACTGTCCAATATTTCACAATAAAGTGAAGATTAGAGAAAAGTCCATCCGCGGCTCCAAGTGAAATGCTGCTGACTCAGGATCAGTCACAGGGACAATTTACTGTAATATTTTAACTACATTTTGATGATAATACTTGTACTTCTGCATGCAGATCATTCACTTGTAACATCGGTGTATTGGCACTTTCACTTAACTGACTTGATGAAATGTACTGACGCGCACATCTACGGGCTTTTAGCGGCTTTACCGCTGTTGACTTTTCATCTAAAAGGAATCTGTCTTTTAGTATGGAGGATAAGAGGAGAGCAGGAGGAGGAAAGAAGAGAGGGGAGAGGAGGGAGGAACAAAGAGGAGAGGTGAGGAGAGGAGGGAGAGGAGGGGAGGGATAGAGGAAGAGGAGGAGGTGAAAGTCTGAATAAGAAAGCGGCTCCTCCCGCTTCCTCGAGCTGCCTGCAGACCGGACAGCAGCGGCGGCAACAGCAGGAAAATCACGTCCCTGCTCTGGATTTAACTCAGTGTGAATGACCGAGACTTCACCGTGACTTCAGCTGCACCGATCCGAGCCGAACCGAACCGAACCGACAGACATGCTCTCCCCGGGACTCTCCGTGTCTCTGCTGGCCGTGTCCTGCGCGCTGTGGCCGGCTGCGGTCCGGGCGGCGTCCTGCGAGCCGGTGCGGATCCCGCTGTGCCGGTCCATGCCGTGGAACATGACCAAGATGCCGAACCACCTCCACCACAGCACGCAGGACAACGCGGTGCTGGCCATCGAGCAGTTTGAAGGGCTGCTGGGTGAGTGGCTCCCGGCCCGTGCACTAATTAACCTCTTAATTAATCCTTAAATGGATCTAAAGGCTAATTAACTCACAAACTGATTCATTTCTCCTCTTTATTTTGTTGTTATTTTTTCTGAAGTTCATAGTTTATACTTTTTAAAGTTCTTTTACAATTTAAAGTCAAATAGTATAAATTAAATTAAATATCAAGGAGCATATTTTGCTACTTTTGGACATGAGATCAAGTAAATGATACAATTAATTGAAAAACTGCAAATTATTAGATGATAAAACTAATCATTAGTTGCACTATGAGCTAATTAAAGCCTCATCAGCTGACTGATAATGGCAATGATATTTAGGCTACACTCCAAAGTAAAGGTTACTAATTAATTACTTAATTAAACTGCTTTAATTGGCTCCTATAAGACTCACTGAGGCAGCTTCAGAAACATCATTAATAACATAAATGACTTCAATTGGAGCAATGAATAAATCAATAGAAAATTAATCAGCAACTTTTTTCTAAAAAAAAATTTCCAAACATTTTATAAATTGCTTCATATTTGAGGCTTTGCTGCTTTTCACTGTTTCATATAATTAAAAACTGAATATTTAGCAGTTGTCAAACTTCATCTTGGGCTTTGGGGAAACTGATTTCACATCAAAATAATCAGCAGATGAATCCATGATGAAGGTGATCATTAACTAACATAATTAATGTTTTATTTTTAGAGTTAAAGAGGAAGAAAGTGAGAGAAATAAAAGGAAAGTGAGCTCGAAAGAGCTTTAAATAAAGTTCAGTTATAATATGAGAGAAAATGTCTCAGAACAGATTAAAGCTTCAGTTCGCCCTAATTGCAAAAACTAATTATCTTACATCCCTCTAGAGGTGTCTTTCCTGCCTCCACCCAAATATAATGGAGGTGAATGGTGCAGCATGTGTTTTCAGAGGTGGTGTTTCTGTTACTCTGAATAATCAACAGTTCCAGTGATCCTCTGTGGATTATCCAGAGTAACGAGGACAGAACAAGATGCTGTTATTTCATATTTTAAAGAATGATTCCACTTCTGTGAGGGAAACTGATCTCTGTGGGTTTGATCTTGTAAATATTTCCTCTGTCTTTCATCCACTCGGATTGAAACCTGATGAATTCAAGTGTTTCTTCTCTGTCTCTGTGTTTCTGTTGACACAGTCGGCCAATAGAAAGAGTGATGCACTGTGTCTGGAAAATGGAGACATTCGTATTTTAGTGATGAGCCATCACTTTTGCCCAATATTTATTCATCACCCACATATGAACTGTGACTTCATCCTTGTTCGGGCCAGTTTAACTGAAGAGGGATCTGATGTGACCGCGCTTTAAAGTTGCTCTGTGTTTTTAGTTTTTTTACGAGTGGGTCTCTGGTTTATTTCTATCTCGCTCCTGACACGATGGCTTCACATTCCCGCCACCAGCTTTCATGCTATTCCATCAACATGCAAAGAAACAATGCACCGACAAATTCAGAGAAGAAGAAGAAGAAGAAGAAGAAGAAGGAGACTCCAAACATTGATGGAAACACTATAAGATTTTAAATATTTCGAACTTGGCTCTGCAGAGGTTTTATGAGTGAGCAAATGTGTTCATGTTTTTAAGATTTGGTGAAAACCACTGAATGTAAACATGACTCAGTTTATAAGAAACCTCCACAGGGCACCTTTAAATCTGCCGGACCTCTCACCACACCCATCACCCCAGCTGTGCGTGGTCAGGTGTGGTTTCAGTCAGTCAGTGCTTCTGACACCAGCCTCATTAGCTCATGTGTGCGCACAATTCTGACAACGTTAAACCAGAGAAGACAATAAAACACAGCTGTTGTACTTGGTGTTAAGAGTTACTCTTAAAATTAAAATCTTCCAAACAAACTTAACACCAGGGTTTGATACAGACATCTCAAACTTTATTTTTTGTGGCTTGGGTGACCTGAGTCTCGACCTGCCACGGCTCTACAGGAGCAAACCAGTGGTGTGTTGGTGTTTTGGTGGGTGGGTTCGCTGCAGCTTCAATGGACCTTTTATTTTTGCTACAGGAGCTTATTTAATACTTAATTGGCAAAAAAAATGTACTCAGGCTGTTTGGCTTCCACTGCTGTACATGAAGGACTGTAACATGCACTGAAAGGTATCTGTAGCTTTGTTTTGGTAAGTATATGGGCAGGTATATACCATCCACCTGCATGTACACACCTATACCTCTGAATTAAGCTGCTGGATCTGGTCTGAACTGTTCTGACTGAGCATCAGTTGACTCAGTGATCATGGAAACATTTCTGTGGGAACTATCTTTCCAATTAAGTTTATTCAAAAAGGAAAAAAAATGTCTCTTATAGCATCAGACAGGGACGAAGCAGCTGTACGTCAAAGAGCTGGTCAGAGTTACAGCCCATTGGTTTCTGGTTGGACTGCAGCCCTGGTCCAATGACAAGATGGTTCTGTGCAGATGCTTGAGAAACCCAAACCTTTGGGTCACTCAGGCGTTTATGAAATTAGAGCTGAAAATACAAACTCCTGGTTGAAACTGTCTCTGAGCATAAACTCAAAGGTAACCGGAGGAACTACAGACTAATGAACCTCGTCCAGACAAAACAAGAAATCCAGCTCTGACCAGAATGACTAATTCTGTCCACAGATATTAATGATCTCATTTACCTAATTAACTAGCCGGCTGACCGTAAAGGTTCATGACATGACTGGGTTTGAATACCAAAAATTGAGATCTTGGCATTTCCCAGGAAGTCTTGCCAAAATCTGTTGGAGTTTCCCAGGAAAAATAACTGTGGTGTCCCTGGATCTTTAATGTGGCTGGAATACTGAAGAATATTGGAAACCAAATCTACCCAATTTGGGAAATTATATTATCAATGCAGTACTGGGTTATCCTTACTGGTACCATGAAAACCACCAGAGAAAACCACCTTTTGACCAGTGTGTTGTTAAAGACAAGTAAAAGTACCAAAAATCTCACATTTGAGAAGCTGAAACCATCAAATATTTGGCATTTTTGCCTTAAAATGACCAAAAGGGTCAATTATTAAAATAACATTGTTTAATTTCCTGTCGATCGACTGTTACAGCTCTAATGTGAATTTGAGTTTTGGACTGTTTGGATGAAGAGGTCACCAGGAAAACAATCAAGCTAACCGCTAATTAAAAGTAGAAAATGTAATGGGTTCTTCCCCGGTCCATGTCCCATCCCTCCACCACGTTCAGTGCAAATCAGCTCAGTGCTTTTTGAATAATCCTTCTGACAAACAAACAGACGCGGGTGAAAAAATAACCACTTTGGTGGAGGTAATAAGCGTCAGTTACAGCCCTAAACTTGTGATGAAACTTAAGCTTGCTGTGTCAAACACTAGGTCAAAATAACCACATTTTATTTTGGATAAATACTGAATCTGCGTTTTTATAATTAGTTATCTTCCATTTTTGAAATCAGTCTTAATTTATAGCAACAAATCTCCGGTGTACCAGGAAAATACTGGAAGTAATACTTTTAAAACGACAGGAAAACCTTCAACCCTGAGCAGAGCTAACAGCGTCACATTTCTTCATACCTTCATCATCTCTTGCCATGACTGGTCCTCTTCCTCCTCCTCCTCCTCCTCCTCCTCCTCGTCCTCCTCCATCAGGTCTTGTTCAAATTAAAAGATCAAAAAGAAACTGAATCATTCATGATGTAGATCTTCTTCACAACCTTCATACCGACAGATGAATCATTTAAAAGTTTTCCATCACTTTTATTTCTGACTTATATTTTTAAATATTCAAGGTGTGGTCTTCTGGACTCACAACAGTTTTACAAAGCGACAAACTTGGGTGTGTTCCTGCAGGTTTCCTCTTCCAAGTCAGTGATTTAAAGTCTCCCTTCAGACCTCAAACAGCTGATGTTGTTCTGGCAGGACAACTGTTGGAAAGGAGGATGTGATCAGAGCTGATAGAAGTGATGGATGAAACTCACCAAATAAGACAAAAGCTGGAAAGAAAAAAAGAAATTTCCTTTAATCAACCGTGACACTGAACTGTTTCCTCAGTTTGGTTTATTTGGCTGTAAATCCTGAACAGGACTCGACTGAGAACATCGACTTGGAACTGGAAGAAAGGTTTTGGGATTTTGGGAGGTTACAGTGTGTTTATAGCTCAAGACTCTGAAGAGTCTGCGGTGGGGCCAGCAGCTAAGTGAGGCTGTAGATCCCAACAGCAGCATGCTGAGGCAACATGCTAACATGCTGATGTTTAGTAGGTATAATGTTTATCACATTCACCATCATGATTTAGCGTGTTAGCATGCTAACCTTTGCTAATTAGCACCAAAATCCGAGCACGGATGAGGCTGATGGGAATGTCATTAACTGTGCATGTTTCTGGTCACAAACGAAAGTATTCAGCAAACGTACATTTTGACCTGCTGGTGGCGCTAAAGGAAAAGTCAAGAGTAAACCAAAGCCAATAGGATTCATCCTCTGGGAACCATGAATGTCTGTAAAAACGATCATATCAATCCATCCAATAGTGTTTATGATATTTCAGTCTGGACTAAAGTGGTGGACCGACCAAAGAGCACTGTTAGCATGACCGCCAAATCTCAGAGGGTAAATCGTGAGTTTAACAGGTTGAGGGAGGAATTCAGTAAATATTACAGTTGCGGGTGTTTTCTTGTTCTCTCTGTTCTGTTCTGTTGAGCTGAGGTGGTTTTACTGTCTGACTGTTCATTATGATGGAGGACCAGTCTGTCCAGCTGCGCCCCTGCCAAACCTTCATTTTATGGTTTTACTTGAGTCCAGAAGGCAATAAAATAAACTCGCATTGATGGAGTTGATCATTAAACACAAACTGGCCTCAATGTTAAAAGTTCACCCAAATTATAAAAAAGCATATTTTCTCCCCTCCCTCTGCTGGTATCTGACCATGCAGATAGTTTTGGTTTAATTGTCAGTATTTTGAAAATTACATGTCTGAGATTTCTGCCTCCACCCGACCTGTGAATGGAATTTAGTTTGTGGATTATATGCGAAAGGTTAAGTAAAACGATTCCAGTTATGTTTCTATATTTGACCTAGTGACTGGTAGGCTAACCCTGTTACTGGAACAACGTGGTGTTCAGCTCTGTGTTTTCTCTCTAAGCCTGAAGTGTTTCTTCTCTGCATACCTCCTGATACCGAATATCACAACCTCTGTGTGTTTTTGATAAGTTTAGCTAATAATGCTGCTCTGAAAACCTGCACGTTCTGTACATACATTATCTCGATTTGTGAACTGAATATACAGTGTACAGACTGTCTACAGTTTTTCTTTCTTTATCGTGATGTCTCTCGCTGTAGAAAGCAAATATTGCGCAGTTCCTTTTATTCAACAGTTCTTAGCTGATTTTAGTCTGAGAAGTCCATCTGTTTTCATGCTCCAACAGTGTCATTATTCACTGCATTAATGCTACTTTTTAATGAGGATAACCAGCTGATTCAGCTGGTTTGCGGTTTGACAGTAAAAATTTTCCAAATTGCTTGGCTGGTGGTCAAACAACGTGTGAGAAACCCTTCACCCGCACCTCTCTGACATCACAGTTGGTTCAGCCACAATCGACAAGTTTTGTAACTTTCTGAAACGGACAGTTGGACAATCATGGCAGCTGTTGTGGAGATTTAGAACAAACTTTAGACATGGACGTCACATCGTACACATACTGAGGCCTTAAAAATGGAAATGAATAAAAAAAAAGATTTTTGTCATATATTTATCTTGAAAAGTGAGAAATTATTTTGGTTAATTTATTTTGGTTTTAAAATTTGCCTCTTAATTTTTTTTAGCCACACTAGGAGCACCGCTTTAGGGATAGCAGGTCGGTTAGTCCGCCATTTTGGTCCAGACTCTAACATCTAAATATGTCAGACATTCATGTTCCCCACATGATGAATCTTGCTGACTTTGACTGTTCATCTAGTGCTAACATGAGGTTGATATTTGTGCTGTCTCATCAAATGTGGTTCAGACATTCATCTTCCCCAGAGGATGAACCGTAATAACTTTCGTGATTCTCTGACTTTTCATCTTGCGCAAACTTTTAATCAACATTTTAACTGATTCGTGACAAAATACTTACAGACCTAATGACTTTGTGTTCCGTGCTAATTAGAAAATGTGGGCATGCTAACACACGTAGCACAGGGAGAGCTAGCTAACGCGGATCCTAATAAACAATGAAAAACTCTAAACTAAGTTGGTGATCATGCCTTACCTGCTAAACATCAGCATATTAGCGTTGTCAGTGTAAACATGCTAACATGATGACATTAGCAATTAGCTTAGCAGTGTGGCTGCGGACTCACAACTTGCTAGTGAGTTCAGAATTTCCAATGTCGTAGTTTTAACTATTTTTGTTTTAGTAGTTGTTTGATTTTAAATGCCTTGTAGCTTCACATTTCAGCTAACTGCTAGCTCACTAGCTAACAGCATACACCCGGCTGAATCATGTGCTTTAAAACTAGCATACTTTACATTCTAGTCTTTTTTGATTTTTGAATTTATGAAGATATTTAAATTTGAGCTACTATATTCACCTTTGAAATGCAACGTTAGCTGGTTAGCTAGGTCAGGACTTCTTTTCTGGATGTTAGTCTTCAGTGTTTTGTGCCATTTGGAGTTGGACTGAGATTTGTGGTTAAAAACCCATTTAAAAAAAATCTTTAACTGTAAAGCAGAATCAAATTTAAAGGTAGGTGGATAACCTGATTAGCTGCCATGATATTTCATGATGTGTACTCTGTACTTTTAGGTACTGGCTGCACTCAAAGAGCTCAGCTGAGGTCGGAGGAGCGGAGGGAGAAAGTGGAGAGGCAATAAGGCTTTAACCAGAAAAATGTCCTAATGAAAGATCTGCAGGCCAAAAAAACAGGAGGCAGTTTCAGGTCACAAGTTCATAATATTTCTGTGACTTCACTGTGAAGCTGTGCAGCCAAACCTCAGTCATCCCCTGCAATAAAAACGCTGATCCGTCCTCTATACCCGGTGTTGAACTCTTTCTGGTGCAGTGCTGTGCGAGGGAGGACTCTGAACGCACCGTCTCTGCACTGATGTAAGAGAAGCAGTGTTGGAAAAAGAACTCAGGTCTTTTGCTTGAGTAAAAATAGAAATACTCTGCGTCAAAATTAACAAATTGTTTTGACTTTTTTTTGTGTCAAGTTATTGAATTCACAACAAAAACCTCAGGTCGAATTATTCTGCAAGGCTGCAACTAACAGTTATTTTCATTATCAATACATCTGACAGCAAATATTCACACTGGTGAAGCTGGAACCAGAGAATTTTTGGCATTTAAAAACATGTTGCTGATGTACCTTTTTAGCTTTTTATGAAAGAACCAGATATTTTCTAACACAGTTGCTCATCTCTTGTGCTGACAATTTAACTGGGAAAGTTTTATGTCCATCCAAACCGCAGACGAGCTCCAACTGTCATGTTACACTGTCTATGAGGAAGATTAATGGGGATTTTTTTCTGTCCAAAATAGCTTCTTCCTTTTTACAACTCTTATGACATGCTCCAGTTAGTGGTGCATCATGGTAGTTGACATTCTACCAATGCCAAATCTCAAATGTTATTCAACCGCTGCCATGGGAAACATCCGCCCAGATGTCTGAAACACAGACAGTGTTTCCCAAGATTTGTCCAAAAGTGGTTTTAAAAGGAAAAACATGCACAATACTGTAGCTGAGGTATCCATTATAGTTTATTTTCCTTGCACGAAAAGTTCAGTTGAACTAAGCCACTTCAGGTGACCCGACTCAAACTGTACCAAAGGTAATAACAGAAACACACACACCTGTCTGTGCTCAGGTACTGGCTGCAGTCCGGATTTGCTCTTCTTCCTGTGTGCCATGTACGCCCCCATCTGCACCATCGACTTCCAGCACGAGCCCATCAAACCCTGCAAGGCGGTGTGCGAGCGGGCGAAGTACGGCTGCGAGCCGGTGATGAAGCGCTACAACCACAGCTGGCCCGACAGCCTGGCCTGCAGCGAGCTGCCGCTGTACGACCGCGGCGTCTGCATCTCGCCTGAGGCCATCGTCAAGGCAGAGGGACCAGGTATCACTGTTTTATCATTGATGTTATCATCATTACACTGCATGTAAGAGTGCTGTGTTTGTACCGAGGCAGCTGGTGATTGGTTGGTTTCCTGCAAGATTAAAGACTTTAGAGAAAATTGCATGAGATTTGACAAAAACATGTTGACTGCTTTGTACAATATCTGTTTTCTTGTATATAATTATTTGATATATTAGGATTGTGATATCTGTAACAGTATTTTTACTGTTTTAGACAGCGATGAGAACAATCTACACAAAACTCCCAAAGTAAAAATACAATGTTCTTGAAATGAAATAAGGACAGAAATCTCAAGTTATGGAAAGTTGACAACACAGAACCTCTCAGTTATTATCAGTCTTTTAATATCAGCGACTTCTTTAATGGTACAAAGTCTCAACAGTCGTAACACGGAGGTGACTTCTGAATAAAGACCATCAGGAAGCAGTTTGTCCCTGCTTAGCTGAACCTTATCAGTGTTTTCTATCATGTTTCTACTCTCAGCAGTTTGTTTCTGCTCGCTCTCGAACAGATAGCGTGAGTCATTTCCCCTCCGACTTCACTCCCACTGACTTTCTCAAAGAGCTCTTTGATACAGGCGGCCCACTCGTTTTACACTCAATAAAACCCTCACTGTCCTCTGCTTCTTTAAACAGGCCATGGACCAGCGAGTCCTGAAAAAATCTCAATCCCCTCGACTTCCATAACGGTACACCCACGTATCTCCTAGCCGCCCTGGCTCGGCTCGGCTCAGCAGGGCTTTGGGATTTTCCCTCGGTGTGAGTTGTTGATTTGCTGAGGTTCAGTCAGGGTGGATCGTTTAAGTCGTTCCAGTGATTTTCAGCAGGACTCCTGTCTGAATGTTGCTTTAAGAAGTTTGTCTCCTGTTGGAACAGAAATCTGAAGCAGCCACAGTTTGTCTCCGTTTGTTGCTCCCTAAGTTTACTGCATGTCACACTGTGCAGGACGGATCTAATAAAATCTAATCAAAACTAATAAAAAATGACTGATATCAGTTTGAGGGATGTCACACTCTGCAGTGAATTCCTGGTGAAACATGGGTCTACAGTGTAAATAGAAAAACAAAACATATGACAGCAGAGACACATCATCAGCTGAGGTCATCCTCTAATGCTTTGAAAATGCAGCAAAACAACTGGACGGACTCTCGGAGAGCAAAGACTTCAGCCAAAGACAATGTCAAACAAAACACACCAGAGTCCAGAGAAACAAAAATCATTCAGATCTGCCCCAAAATTTAACGAGTTCTTCCGTGTCCCAGGCCCCAGCCCTCCTCCAAGCTCGGTGCAAATCAGTTAACTACTTTTTAGTATAATCCTGCTGCCAAACACACAAACAAACCAATTCACTCATGAGTGAAAACAGAACCTCTGTGATGGAGGTAATAAAGAAGTTTTGGCCACTTCTAGACATTGAAAAACTACAAGAGAGGAGGAGGAGGAGGAGGAGGAGGTAGCTACAGAAAAATGTGAGTAAAAAACAGCAATTAAAGAATTGGCCGATGTATTCTGCGTCATTTCATCTCGTATTCTGATTGGTTGGTTTGTCATCGTCAGACATGTCTCACAGTCAAACCCTCGTTTCAATCAGATCTAGTGCTTTTGATGGAACTCAAAAGTCATAATATCGTTCTGAGCGGCCACTGGAAGCTGGGATGAAAAGTCAGCTGTCAGTGGGAGATGACGCTCGTGGTGTTTGACCTCAGTTGTTCTCATGAATATTAACAGATATGATAATAACTTCCTCACCTCCACACAGCCGACCCATCACCAGGACCAGGCTCTGGACCGGCTCCTTGTTGAAGTTCCAGTTTTTTCTTTGTGTCTTCCACGACCAGAAATACCTGTATGAACTGAAGAAAGAACATGTTAAGTTTTCCCTGTGTTCTGACACTGACCGGCGTCTCTCTCTCTCTGTGTGTCTCTGTAGATCCGTACTACCAGGACCCAGCCAGGTGTAATCCAGGTGAGTCTGACCTTTGACTTTCTCTTTCTTTCCCCAGAAGCTACAGCCTGACGTGTCCGCTGGTTGATGAGATATTAGGTGGATTTTGGTGAACCATGTATTTCTCACCAGCATGCTAAACACTGTGTTTCACCCTCTGACAGAATCCAGTCCAGACTTCCCAATGGATTCCAACAACTTCCACTGCAGAGGACCCAACGGAGGTAACCTGTCCTTCTACCTGTCTGTGCCTCCGACGGTTTATCCCAACATTCATTTCATACCGAAAGATCTCATAATTAAAAGCTTCTGACTTGTAAATAACGTTCACCTCAACATCCAGGTCATTATTACACCTGGGAAGCTCAGACACATCCGACTGATTACTGCCAAAAAACTGAATTATTACAAAAGTGCCTGAAAACCAAACAAACTCTGGATGCGTCACATCAGGTAATAACTGTCGGTACAACTGTAAGGTACATGAGCCAGCGTGCAATGCATTCTGGGATACCGGGGATAATCAATCCAATCCAAAATCACTCCCTCAATCACTCGTTAACTATTCTCCACATAATAAACAGCAGAACTTCAGAATCATCGTCATTTTGCAAATTTGACAGCGATAAAACAACATGGCCTTTTCAGATGTAAGCCATTTGATAAAGGTTATTAAAAACAGTAGATTTGTGGATACACTGCGACACGCACTCAGCCATCCTGAGCTGAGGCGATCGTCATCGTTGTAGGAGACTTTCCAACTCTTTCCTTTCGTCACAAGGGACATATGAGGTGAAGACAGCATGACAAATTCAGTCCAGAAATGTGGACTTTTATGGAGGTGGGGCCTGAACACAATGTGTGTGTGTGTGTGTGTGTGTGTGTGTGTGTGTGTGTGCAGATCGCTGTAAATGTAAGCCGGTCCGAATGGTTTTGAAAACCTACGAGAGGAACAACTACAACTACGGTGAGTCGTCTTGGACTGTGTCCGATTTTTATGAAATTTGTGTTTTATTCTGACATAATTATCTATAGTAGTACCTTATCATTAATATATAAGTTATCTGTATGTGAGATAATATAATAATATTGTCGGATCTAAGCAACCAAATCCTTCCCTGTCATGGTGAAGTGTTTCCATTCCTGTTGATCACACTTAGACTCAACAGTAACTCTGCAGCTCTCAGCAGCGTCAGGTTGCTTTCATGTTTTAGATTGCATTCAGTGCTGTTATAATATATAAGATAAGCACATACATATGATTCTGAGAAGAAGGGCTGCAATTTGCATCATAAAAGTTGTAAGTCTGTGTTTATTTTTCAGTACATTTCCAAACTAGATGTTTAAAGTTTTAAGTGGGAATCTGGACTCGGCATCACGTCCGACAGCCAAACACACACTGAGCGCTACATGTGAGAAATCCACATCATAACTACTCAGCAAGTCTGAATACTTTTTACTCGCCCTGTTTCAAGCCTTAACTGTACAGCTCAAGGACTCTGTTAAAAGGTCTTTGCAGAATCACTGAACTCTTCAGCGGATTCTCTCTCTCTGGCCTGTTTTTCTCCGTGTAGTGGGAAAGATTTCGGTGCAGAGGCTGTTAGGTTACTTAGATTAAATTAGACACACAAAAGCTAAAAGACCAGAAAGGCTTTTCCAGATGATTGCAGCGCACAGGCATGATTTGGCAAATCCAGCAGAGATTTCCATGTGGACTTCTGGGCCTCACTAATGCCTTTGGCCACAGAATCCATTCGGGGAAGATTTTTAGATTTTTTCCAGCCGTCATTAAAAACAAGAGCTCACGTTAAAAATATTCAGATATAATTAAAACAGAGTAGTTTAGTGAAGCATGGTGGCATGTCAGAGTGCACGACAAGGTGGTCTTTATAATCTGCCTGCTGGAACTCGCTTCTTAACACTGCTGCTGATATTACCTACGACTCTGACCTGCTGCACCACACAACTCTGCAGCCTCCACCTCTTTCTTAGCGCTGGAGTACTTCTCTTCTGGTGCATTATGTATATTATTTGTTTTGTTAACTCCCAATTAATGTTCACCTAGACAGTTATATAAAATACAGTAAAAGTCCAATGAAATATGTCTTAATTGTGAAAGTTTTCACCGCTCTGTTCGGATGTTCTCTCCATCAAGGCAGCGTCACAGCAGGAACAGGGAAATGTCTCCGCAGGTCTTTGCGAAAAACCTTTGGTTCAACAAGTTTGTTGACATAGTTACTATTCACAGGGCTAGCTGGTAAACTGCTGTAGCTTGCAAGCTAACTGTCAATATGCTAGCCAGCTGGGCTAGCGCTCAATAACTCTCTGAGCTACTTTGTATTTTCTCCGTCACGAAATGTTTACTTCCCTCCGCTGGTATTTTACTCTGGGAATTTTGACAATGAGTTCACAAAGTACATTTAAAACAATCTGCAAACCATTCCAGGTTCAATGAAAGTGGATGGTGCATCGTGGCTAATAACAGCAGCTACGATAGCGTCCTCCATTTTGAACTCTCTGACTCTGCATTCCTGCAAACGTCAGCCCCGTCAAGACAGTTTGCTGTTGGTCAGTGACACAAATTTGCATCATTTTTACTGTAAAATTGAAGAGGGTGCAAAAAATGTGTGCTGATTTTGGTAATATTTCTTTTGTGGCGGCCATTTTTAAATACTGTTGCGACCGGGGCTTCACACAGTGTCTGTCTTTAGAACCAGTTGTCTGGACAAAATGTCATCAAGGAATTTGGCAGCACCAAAACTACAAGTCTGTCCAATGGACAAACACAGGTTTTAAACAGGCTGCATGAAAACTACACCGGAGGGAAGTCGGTCTTGTTCTTAATTATTGATTCATTTATTTGCCCCACCCACTGAAACTCCATATGCTCGCAGTGAAACTGGAGAAAACTGATCAGTTGTCATAGGAGAACAGCTGGTGTCCATGCTTTTTGGATTCTTCTGGCCATTTTTGCGGCCTTGGCAAAGGAAGATGACGCCCCCTCTCTACTTAATCTCACCGACAAACCTCTGATTCGTCAACTGTTTTTCCAACTGGGGAACAACCATTAGTGAGCACTCTGAATTGCTAAAAAATCTGGGATGCAGGCAGCGATTCAGAGGACACTATCTAAGCCCAGGGAAAGTCAAATAATGATTTAAGCTTTTATTCTTTTCAACCCCCTTATCCGATGTGTCCCTGTACGCCGACGACTCTCTCCTTCAGTGATCAGGGCGAGGGTGCGGGAGGTGAGGAATCGCGGCCTGGAGCCCACGGCGGTGGTGGACGTGAAGGAGGTGCTCAAGTCTTCCCTCGTCAACATTCCCAAGGAGACGCAGACGCTCTACTACTCGTCCTCCTGCCTGTGTCCTCCTCTGACTCCGGGGGATGAGTACCTCATCATGGGCTACGAGAACGAGGAGACGTCCCGGTACGAGCAGCTAGTTGATAAGACCTTTAAACTCCAGTTAGATTCAGGCTCTTCGGGGCAAAGCATCTGTTCAATTGGTGGTTTTCAAATTAGCTTCAGTGCGTTGTCTGACTTGTAAATGTTTATCTCAAACATCAGCTTCTGATTCGGCTGTTTGTCTCTTCTTTGTACAACTTATAAAAACCCTGAAGGTTTTCTTTTTCTCCTCACTCTGTAATGTGCTACTGTGATTAATTTCTGTGCCTCCATAATAATATATGTTCCTTGTTGTGTAGCACAGCTGCTCATTTTCCTTGAAGCTAAATAAGACTAATCTTATAAAATGTCTCCTTTATAAAACGCTGCTCACTCTGGTTTTGTGGTTGTAGGTTGCTTCTGATTGACGGCTCCATTGCTCAGAGGTGGAAGGACAAAATGGGCAGGAAGGTCAAGGTGTGATTCACATCCAGCTGCACACAAACAGACTACACATTTATTTTCTATGTACACACATTAGCAGTTGTACAGGTGGAGGCTTTTTTTAAGTCAATACTGATTTGTACTGAACTTTTGTTACATGCATGGTAACGTGGCGTCCTTCAACTGACTTCAGTTTCACTTCCTGTCTGTCTTTCTGTCCAGAGATGGGATAAGATCCTGCAGGGGAAAGCCCAAGGGAGTCAGCGCAGCCGGACTGGCCACTGAGATCTGACTGTGTGTGTGTGTGTGTGTGTGTGTGTGTGTGTGTGTGTGTGTGTGTAGATATTGCACTATCACAGGCTGTTGTAGCTGAATGTAGTTCATCTCTTCATCTGTCAGACTGCTGGAGTCTGATTTTTGTCATTTATTTTCTTTGCACAAACATTATTTAGTGTGCGTTTAGAGTGTGTGTTTGTCAGTGTGTGTGTGTGTGTGTTTGTGAATGTGTGTGTGCGTGTGTGTGTACACCTAAAGCACTCAATAAAGACGTATGTTTGTAAGCTGTAGTACTAAACCTACGCACAGCCCTACAGTCTGTACATGACACTTTTTTGGAACAAATTTCTCCACAGCTCCTCTCCATGGTCACAGTCTTTAATAATAATCCTGGATGTTGGCCATGTCACCATGGCGATGGGATGGAGGACATTTAAATGATGAGAAAGCCATTTGGACTTCGACATTTGGACTATGATCGGTCTGTAGCCACGACCGGAACTTTACTGAACTCTGCAGAAAGGAAGGAAAGAAGATTATTCACGCTGTGTTCAGGCAGCAGCAGAGAGTTCACTGGATTACTGGACGGGCCAGAGCGTCTGTTTGAAGAGACTGTTAACATTTCTCAATCATAGAGCTACAAAGAGACACATAAAGACGATAAAGAGACACAAAAAATACTATACATACTACAATACTACTACAAAGAGACTCAAAAGTACATTAAAGAGACACAAAATTAATGCAAAGACGCATTAAATGACCACAAAAAGGCACCAAACAGCCACATAGACTCACAAACCGACTACAAACCATAAAGAAATGACTACCAAGATACACAAAACTACCACGAAGACTCATAAAATGATCACAAACAGCCACAAATCACATTAAAATAAAATAATAAATAAATAAAACTACCACAGAAAAACAGCAGCAGCTCATCTGGTCTCAATAGGTGACGACAACAGGAAACAACAAACTGTTTGTCTTTATTTCTTGTTTAGGTAAATGTGAACGAGAGGAGTTTGGAGTGTGACCCTGGAATAATGATCAGTGTTTGACCATGATCAGTTATTGCTTTGATTCATGTTAAAAGAGGTGGAATATGATCAATAACAAAAATTGACATTTTAAGGCCTTTTAATATTTTTATAACTATAATTTAAATTTAGTTTTTTTTTTTATGCATAACTTAAAATGACACACTCCAGACTCCAGATTACTGTATTATGTGAACTGATCACTTTTAGAGCTGCAACCATTAATTGATTAGAGAATCGAGAGTAAAATAATTGTCAACTGTTTTTGTTAATCGATTGATCGTTTCTTTACATTTCGGTTGAAGAAAACAAACGATCTGATGAATATCACCTTTGGCTTCAGAAAAGTGTTCAGACACGTCTGTGACAGTTCAGTGATTAATCAATAACTATCGATCAGGTTAATTGATAAAGGAAATAATCAGCGTTAATCTTTTTTTTTTTTTTTACTTTTTGACTTTGACTGTCATGTGACGTACAGATGATCCGCAGGGAAGTGGAATTTAAAACCCGCTACTTGTTGATTGATGTGATGTATTTCCTATTTCCTGTTCCTGTATTTATGAACATTCGCTCTGTTTCCCATTCGCTTCTGTTGAAACCTGCAACACAGGCGACTTCAGGCCTGTGTTTCCACCTCTGGGCGTGATCACAGAGGTCAGAGGTCACCTTCGTTCATCTTTGATTGTGCAGATTTGGACAAGTCCGACAGCAGAAATAGGACATGATTAAGTTATTTACTCCACCGTCATCACCACGACACTAGACCACAAACTGTAGCGTCACTCTGATCAGTATGTCTTGATGAGCGGAGGACGAATGTGACTGTACCTGAACACGAGGGGAAGTCTGGTTCTGTGTTTTGTTGGTGAAGGTGAAGACCAGCTGGTTTCTGAGACGCTCTGGCGTCCCTGTGAACCTGAGTCATCACATCACATGGCAGCCAGCTGGTCTTCAGCCTCACGAACGCTCCGGGAACCGTCCATTAAACTCTGCCGTCAGGATCAACATTCATATTGCAGACAGGAAAGTTATTTAAAGGCCTTTTTCACAGCTGACGTGTCGTCATTGTGTCACTGAGCGTGCACAGTACCGGGACCCTGAGACTGAAGCAGCTAAATTGAATCCAGGCATCATTTGCTTTATTGTTTACACCTGTGGTTTACCTACATGTGACACGTCAACAAAGACTTAAGGTCCTTCCTCCTCGGACGAGCTGCAGACTGAGTCCCTGCTGTCTGAACACAGCCTCTGATTAACAGTACTCTCATTATCGCACCGTATCTCTGTTCATGTAAACACACTAACACTCAATACTACACTACTTTTACCAGTAAACTATACTAACACTCTGATATTGTGAACTCTGGACTTCACAGCAGTTTGAACCATTAAACATGAATTTTAGAAAACGTGGTTTGATGTTTTTATTCCTCCGTCCATCACAGTGTCGTGGACACGATATCTCAGTAACACCTCGACAGAACTTCTTCAAATGTGGCGCCAACATTCACTAGGACTGAAGGATGAACTGATTAGACTTTGGTGGCAAAGGGGTCAAAGGTCAATGTCACAGTGACCTCCGGAAAACTGCCATTTTGGCCTTAATATTTCAAGAACTCCTCAAACGAATCCCTTCAGGTTTGGCACAAATGTCCACCGGGACTCAAGGACGAACTGATTAGATTTTGGTGGTTAAAGGTCAAAGGTCAAGGTCAGTGTGACCTCACAAAACACTTTTTAGCCATTACTCAAGACTTCACGCAGCAATTATGACAAAATTTCACACTAATGGTTCATATTTTCTCTGACTCTGGATAAACAGGGAAGTAACCTGGAACTAGTCTGAGTGGCGGAGGGATACGACCACGAGGAGGTGATTCTAGTTTGAGTGTGGTTCGATGACTGAAATAAGTCTGTGGTTAACACAAGCTCAATACATTTTCACCTTTTATTCTACGACATAAAAGATGTCAGTAAATACTCCGGTCCTGATTTCTTTAAGCTTTTACATCTGGTAAAAAAGGCCGGTTGCTAACGTGTCTAAATGAGACTACTAATACTATCGCTCAGTCCAGAACCACATTTGACCATGATGACACACAAGGTGAAAACAACACCAGCAACACTGCCATGGCTGGTAACAACAATAGTTTGTGTGGTGTACCCTGTTTCATTTTAGTGATTAAATAAATCTCCACTTAGGAAACACTGAGTGTGAAAACTTGGTGCAAAACTTGAAAATGATGGAGGTGTGTGACGATCTTTACACTTTAACTGCTCTGAAACTCTTCTATAAGACTCAGAAATAACCTGTGAAAATGTTTATACCCTGATTGATGTAAAAAATAAATCTAAATATAGTCAGAACCAGACCAACGTAAAGAGTTGAACCTTCAGACCTTCAGCGATTTACCACTGATGGGAGTAAAGTTTGTTTAACAAAACTGAGCAGCAGCATGAAACACAGCCAGCGTGTAGGGTGTGTGTGTGTGTGCTAAGTATGTGTGTGTTCGTATGTTCAGTGTGTGTGTGTGTGTGTGCGTGTGTGTGTGTAGGCGTGCTTCCAGTAGTTCCTGGCTACTAATTTCCAGCAGTGTTTTCTCAGCTGCAGTTTCCATGAGAGAGAAGAGAAAATGTTTTCATGGATTTACTGCTATTACGCCTCCTGATCCTCCTCCGCTCTCCTCCTCTCTCCTCTCCTGCACCCTGACTTCAGCTGACTGCCTGACTGAAAACACACCTGGTGTTGGTATAAGGTGTAGTTTGTTTCTTGAGCCTGAGTGGCTCTATTCATGTTCCTGAGTGCTGACACAGCAAACAAGTCTATTTTCATCCGGACTGACCTCGTCGAGCAGTTGAAGCTGCATTAAGTGAGTTTTCAACGCTAGAGGGCGGAAAGTGGACAAACACAAACTGCCACAAGTCTCTAAGTGCTACATGAACTCATCGAGGTCTCAAGGCGAACACGTTAACAAGAAATTAGTAAAGAAGCAGCAGAGAAGCACAGTCATCCAACTGCAGTCTACTCTGTGTTCACCAGTATTCACTAGTGTTATATTCCCGGTTTGGTCAACTACACTCTGGTGTTTAAGCCCTGGTTTGGATCTATATTCACCAGGTCTGGGCCAAACTTCTGTTTTGGATTAGCTGTGGTTCGATGCCCTGCTTTGGTTCAAAATTTGCTGGCGAGTACTGTTTTCCACTATTATCTAGTGTTTAGCCCTGGTTTAGTCCACTATTATCTAGTGTTTAGCCCTGGTTTAGTCCACTATTATGTAGTGTTTAGTCCTGGTTTGGTTTAATATTATCTGGTGTTTAGCCCTGGTTCAGTCCACTATTATCTAGTGTTTAGCCCTGGTTCAGTCCACTATTATCTAGTGTTTAGTCCTGGTTCAGTCCTCTATTATCTGGTGTTTAGCCCTGGTTCAGTCCACTATTATCTAGTGTTTAGCCCTGGTTCAGTCCTCTATTATCTGGTGTTTAGTTTTGGTTTGGTTTAATATTTGCTGGTGTTTAGCCCTGGTTCAGTCCTCTATTATCTGGTGTTTAGTTTTGGTTTGGTTTAATATTTGCTGGTGTTTAGCATATGTATCGTCAAACATTCACTGTGTGTGTCTTAGACATGTCTTTATACAGTATATTCTCTGCTGTTTTAGCCTCAAATACTCCAATAATTACTGGCTCTGCTCTGGTCCAAAGTCTCTGGTGATTCAGCCCGTTTGGTCTAATATTCACTGGTGTTTTTCCGTAAAGTTCTGAGTTCGTCACAGATATACATGTATCAGATTAGAAAACTGTTATTTATTCATCTCTGCTGCTGCTGTCACTCAGTGATGAAATGAAATGGCTAAAAAAATAGACAGATTCTGAGTTGTTTTTTTTTTTTGCTGCATTAATCATTGTGATCATATGTGTTAAACCTTGCATCTGTTATTCAGTGTAGAGCGTCACGGACACACATGGCCAAATCTCCAACAGTCCAAGAGAGAAAGTGATTTTTATCTGACATCATCATTCAAACACACACACACACACACACACACACACACACACACACACACACACACACACACACAGGATTACCAGGTTGGTTCCCACAATACCTCAGCGAGTGTTTGCCCAACTTGCTGCTCCATTTCACATCATGAAACAATAGAACGCACACACAGTAAGTGGTTCCAGTGGTTTATGGAGCAGTGCTGCGTCAATGCTGACCTCCAACTGCCCACAAAACAGACTGAGGGCGAGAAGGAGGGAGAGGTATACAGAGAAATCTCCTGCTTCAATAATACTCAGAGGTGGAAAGTACCTAAGGTCATTTAGTTAATTACAGTAGCAGAATACATTTTTAGGTGGTGGTCTTTTACCTGAGTATTTCCAATCTGTGAGAGTTTCTACTTCTTACTCGACTACATTTGTCTGATGACTTTTATCCTCAAAACAAAAAACAAAGTCACATATTTGAGCTACAGGGAGTTCAAACTGAAGCAGGGCTGGACTGGAACAAAAAAAATCAGCCCTGGCATTTTGGCCCAGACCGGCCCACCACAAGAAACCAACCTAAAATACTAAAGCTGTGTGATGAGTAAGAGGGAATCAAGGAATTAAAGGTCCCATCCAGTGTAAAGGTCTGTGTCCATGTGTAGTGTGATTATAGATCAGCTCTAGCTTCTATATTAATACTGTGAAAGTACCAAAGCCTCAGTCCACAGAGAAATGCACACAGCCTGTATTCAGAAACTGAGCCTTAAAACCAGCCGTCAGGACTTCTGGAACTTTGTGATGTCACAACAAAGCAGTCACCAAGCCCCGCCCACCTGGACCCACCATCCAAACCTTTACAGGATTTGCTGTTTTTACCTGAAATCTGCTTTATTTTTATTGGAACACTCAGAAAACAGACAGCCAATCAGAAGAGAGGCTCAGAGCCTCCTCTCTCCTGTTGTTACTAGAGCTCCAGAGAGAAGCCTGAGGGAGGAGATGTAAAACTACACTGAGATGGTTTTTGGTTCTTAAAACCACAAATATATCTTCTTATGGATCAACACTTCAAATAAAACACAGAAGAAGAAGAAAATATGGAGCTTTGAATAAGTGGAAACATGATAAATACACTGTAAAAAAAATCCTGATTATACGGAAAATAATTACGTTTTCTAACAGTAATTTTCTCTTTTTTCAAATTGTGAACAAAAGTCTGTAAAATGACAGAAATGATCTGTGAATTAACAGCCAAACTTCTATTTTAAGCATTATGCCAATAATAATGAATTACATTTATTTCCCATTTTTGTAAAGAAAAAATTACTGTATTATTTATACAGTATTTACAGTACATTAAAAATGTAGCTTGTTAATATAAAGGTTAAAGTCCATACAAACAATTTAAAGCTCTTCTCTGTAATTTCAGGGTAAATCTTATTAGTTTTACATTTATGTGACTTCTACATTCAAACTTTGTAATTCTGGATGAAATGTAACAAACTTTTTTTCATCACATCAAACTTCAAACTTCAAACAAAAAAAGTTTGAAGTACTGGAATGTATCCCAGCATGCACTGGGAGGAAAGCAGGAAAATGGTTTATCACACAAGTCAACTCAGACTGTTGCTCTGTCCTCACTGAGCTATGAAGGATTATTTTACATCTCTACTATAATTT
>NW_019524935.1:245190-246197 GCF_002814215.2 Seriola lalandi dorsalis
CACACTGAAGTTTTTCCTGAATCTGTAATTAATCAAAGACTTTCTATGTTGCTTTAATCAACAACAAACATGAGAGAAATGTTTAAATGTGTCCGTCCTTCAACAGTGACAATACAGGATGTAGAGACAGATACTAGAGTTTGTGCTTTTCTAATTTGTCTTATGAACTTACCAATTTTAATAACAATGAAAACACTAATTCACCAAAGTGACTGTTAGATTCATCATGAGGCAGATGGTAAATATGAAGAAACACTCAGTACAATTTAATCACCGGTTTATTTATTAAACACCTTTTCAACCTTTTTGCTCCAGGTTGCAGTTCTGGTGGGTCAGTTCCATCTGTTTCTTGAGGTTCAGGTGAAGCTGATGATCTCTCTCCAGGGCTCCTCCCCCTGTGACAGTGAGTCATGTGATGACCTTAGTTTTCTCACGCGATGCCCATCCATCCACTGCACCACAGCACATGATGTGAGCTGCAAGAATAACAGAAAGCACATATTACAAATGAATCCTCACATACAGTAACAGCATTGTGCCCAATGGAAACTATTTACAACATTTTACCAGGGAAACAGTCAGTGTCCAGTCTTTGCACTGCGCCATCCTGAATGCAGTTTAAGAATATCATTAAAAGAAAAGAAAAGAGTAAATAACAAGGATTCAGTTACCGTCTCTGTCATCTTTGAATATATAAACTTCTTGGGCCGTAGCCTCTGTCCTCGACCTCCTCAGCAACAAACAGCAGAGACTCGGTCCGAGAGCAGCTGCTGAACATAGTGGAGCATTAAGAAGCTAAACACACAGATTTCCCTCAGGAGCTGGTGGAGACCAAACACAGAGCTAAAAGAGCGGGAACACTGGACTGAGATCATCATGAGACATCAACCTGGAGCCGGCCAGCACTGCCTCTCTGATGCCACATAATCCTGGGGACTGAATGACCAGCGAGTCCTCGCGGTCCCTCTGGACCACGTGGCCACCGGGTGAAGACGCAGAGCTGGTTG
>NW_019524935.1:246990-248683 GCF_002814215.2 Seriola lalandi dorsalis
TACATGAGGTCCTCCTTCTGTTGGCACAGATCACTCAGTTTTCACAGTGTGGAAACCTTTCAAATGACAATAAGACACAAACACTTGAGTTAAGATGCGGTGGATCACAGTTAATCACAAATATCGATCAGCTGTCAGGACAGGTGCATGAATGTCTGCTTCAGTTGAGGACTGGTTTGAGTATTAAATGAACAATCTTCTATATGACAAATATTTGTCTACACATTTTGTATACATCACGTTATCTTAACTTGAACTATCACGACGTCTTGATGGACAATGTATTAACTGACATTAACGCTGCGCATTACACTAACGCAGATCACTTAAACTGGGTCACATGTGCTGATATAAACTGATTGAGTTCCTCACTGGTGTTAAATATCTTTGGTTTGATCTGAAGTTCATGTGAACATTGATGTGTGTAGGGTAGATGGCCGTCACTGTACTAGAAGCCTCCCTAAGAAGTATGGTGTGCAGTTACTGATCTCAACAGCATGGAAGTTATTAGTAAGAAACATGTCAAATATTCAAGGGTAACAGCTCTGAGATATAACTGGATATTTTTTGATGTGTCCCCACAGCAGCACATCACCTGTAAGATCATGATGATGCTGAAGAAGCAGGAGTGACAGTAAATCACCAGGTGGTGGGGAACAGAATGAAGTGCTTCAGGTTTAAAAGCACCGTCCTCCAGCATTTAAGAAATGGAAGGTCTTTAGTTTGGTTTTAAAAGAACACATTGATGGGGCGAGTCTAAGATCAGCAGGTAAACTGTTTCAGTTTCACTTTGAAAATGCTCCTGGCACATGGAGATTTCCAGCGTGTGATCTGCTGGGATTGTGAACTAACAGCATGTGTGAGATGTTCTGTGAAGCCGGACCAGCAGCTGCTTTGTGACCAACAGGAGGATTGTTTAAACTGACTGAGTGACAGAGTTTTACTGTTAAACCTGTGGTCGGCTGAAGACCATGTGACGTGAGTCATGAAGTTGCACCATTGGTCTGTTGACTTGTTTTCACTGGTCTAGACTCCAGGTGTTCACAGATCAGCCGTCTCTGTTTTCTCATGTTCATCTGAATGAAGTTTCATGTCATCTAATGCTTCAGTTTTTCCAAACAGCTGACCAGGGAGGGAATGAGACTCTTTCACCTGGTGTAAAGCACAACTCAAGTGTCTTTGCTAGTTTCAGACTGATGCAGTTGTTAATTTTTCCATCCAGTGCACACATTGTTTAAATAGCCAGTTGTTTAAATTGACCAACAGAAACCTGCTCTCCAGTAAACGGCAGAATATTTTCTCCATTATTTTCAGGCACATTGTCAGTATCTCCTACATCGTGGCCGCACAGCGAGTCTGTTTAACACAAGCAGAGTTGTGAAGATGAGCTTCAGGTGTTTGATGTTTAGTCCGGTGGAACATTAGAAAGCAGCCACAGAAGGTCAGAGCATTCTTTGTCGGTACAGATCATTTAAATAACATTTGTTTAAGCTTTATTAAAGTAATGGGAAACAAAAAATAATGAAATCATACTTTTTAAGGACTTTACAGTGAATCTTAGTGTCTCCTGTTATTTCTTTCCCCCAGATGCTCCAAGGATCCAGCTGATTACTGGCAGTTTGAAGGTGGATTTTGGAACTGGAAGATACAAGCTAAAAAAACAACAGACCACCCCCCCCCCCCCCCCCCCCCC
>NW_019524935.1:248703-287162 GCF_002814215.2 Seriola lalandi dorsalis
TTACATCTGAATATATTAAATAAAAGTGTTATAAAGTCAATAGTGGTGTGTATGTTATTTGTAATTAAGTTTCAAACCCCACTTTAGTTGAAAGACTACATACAGAGACTTAACTGTTTAATTTGCATTTCTTCAGTTTATTATATTTTATGAGAAATGTAAGAAAATTGATCTGAATCTGAATCATTAAATACTGTATTTAGATTGTGCATCTACAGGTTTTAAAATTACTTTACATGCTTAAAGATTAAATGTTGACACAAATACTGCAAGTTTACAATATTAAACGTGTTAATATTTAATTGATTGACACATTGTGATGAAATCATTGTGAAGAATCCGAGAGAGTAAGAGTTCCTAGACATTAAAACGACTGATCAGATGATCAATGTTGCCCAGACAAAGTAGAGTTGAATAAACTGTAAACTCACCAAGTCAGAAAGGATGCTGGTGAACTCCCGGGTCTCCTCGACATTCTCCTCCTCTGCAGATGCTCAACCTGACATGAGGTGTGTGGTACGACATGTGCCAGAACATGAAAAGAAAATGAAATTTAAAAACTCAGTGCAGCTTTACGTTAGGTCTGTTTCTGCTTTGAACTCTTTCAAACTTTTGTGTACAACGTTACAAGCTGAGCAGCTGCTGCTTCATACAACAGTAGACAGCTTGTCCTCTGTCCATAACAACAGTGTGATGCACATTGAAGTGTCTTGAAACTCACACTGCACCTTCCTACTCTGACTGTTCATCAGTGCTGGAGCTGAGATTGCTCAGGTTCTTCCTGTTTCCTGTTGAACTCTCTCCCAGAGGAGCAGGTGAACAGAGGAGCGACAGTGACACCTGCTGGTTAAACTGGGGACACAAACATACAAACCATTCAATTACCATACAATTCAGTTTGACAGAAACGGTACATATGATGTGACGACACATAAAAACTTCATCCATCTTGAACAGTACCACGCAAAGCAGCATTTTTACCATGTGTAGTGTCACAGAGGTTCCCAGAATGCACTGCATGGACATTTTACTTCATAAATTCATTCTGGTTTATGAATCCATTCATGTTTTAAGACTTACTGTCCAGTACAAAGATGTTTAGATTTGTCATCATCATCATCATCATAATCACCATCAGGAGGCGTCTGATTGGTCCGAGACTCAGACTCATTCTGCAGCAGGACTAGTCCAAACACAAAGAACCATCTTCAGAGACCAGAAGAACCAGGAGTCCTACAGCAGACGGTCTGGCCCCCACAGAGTCCTGATCATCATGGAGTCAGTCTGAGATCACATGAAGAGACGCTGGAACAAGCTCCCTGCCAAGAACCTGAAGAACTGAACAGGTGTACCGAGGAGAACCGGTGCTATAGTGATGATTAACGGCTTTATTTTAGAAGCAATGTCACTCAAATTTCAGTACCTAGATCTTTTGCACAGAACTGTATATTAAGTACTCTGAAAAATAATTTGGCTGATTTGTCTTTTCAACATCAATAAGAGTTCAATAACCTACCGTCACATTGTTGAAATTACATCCACTCCCTCTCCTGTGAAATCGACTCTCACACAAACCACAATCATCTCGTACATCCAGGCTCTCCTCTTTCCACGTCAGAAGAACCTTCAAGTGTCAAACTCTGAATGCACATCGTTGAAGTAGCAATACCATATAAAACCAATATTTACGATATTAAACCAGCTGGAACCAGAGTGTTTGCATAAACAATTAATCAGATATAAAAATAGCAGTTGACTCATTCTTCATACTCAATGCGATCCGCTAGAATTTATGACAAAAGGTGGAAAAAAAAACTGCAGCTCAGGTTGAAAAACTGATGTGACTGTTGAAATGTTTTTAACAGAAACACCATTTTATTCTGAAAGTCCAACAGTTTCTACATGAACAATAAAATACAACACTATGTCAACATCTGGCTCTGTGTGTGTGTGTGTCTGTGTGTGTGTGTGTGTGTGTGTCAGTAACATGTCCAGTATACAGTGTCCCACAGTTTTACTTCATAGAGTAAATACGAACGATGGAGACGAAATAAAAACAAAATAAAAACAAGGCAGAAGTGTTCAGTACATTCAACACAGCAGGTAACAGTCAGTGTCTTTCTGCTTGTCTGTGTTACAGCTGTGGTCTCATCCAGGTGTGTTTAACGACCAATCACCAAGCCGGTCCAGTCAAATCCACTTCTGTTCCTCCCTGACCAATGAGATCGCTGGTCTTGTTTTCATTAGAGCTCGTCCTGCAGAGAGACAGAGAGAGAGAGAGAGAGAGAGAGGTCAGACTCATGTTCATCAGGTAGCTCGAGTTTAAATTTGAATGTAAACAGATATTTACCTTTGGTGTGCTGTGTAACCGTGGCAACAGCTGTTGTAGTCGCTGTCTGATGGTGTCAGCAATCACGTTAGCATCCCGGCTGTTGATGTGCTCCCCGCTGTGTTCATGCTGTCAACACACACACACCAAACCTCATCACCTGTGGTGACGCTTTGTCATGTATGTTGTTGATTAAACGTGTCTTTTGTCATTTCACATTAAAAGTATTCAACAGGCGAAAACAAGGGGGGCTTTTATTGTGAAGCATGCAGCGTATTTGTCGGAGGTTAGCACAGCCCACTGATGCAATGAAACTGAGTCATAACTCAGTCAAATGTAAAAAAACAGACATGAAACGCACATTTTTGGATTCAGTGTGACTCACACTTCCTGAGAATTAAATTATTTCTTTTGTCCATCATGAATAAATGTCCATAAACTCACATCAAATGTAATAAAAATGTTTAAGATTCAAGTTGATCTTGTTAAGAGTTTGAATCTGTGTTTGATACTGGTTCATCTCATGTTCATGTCATGCCAAAGTAACAAATGAAAGTGTGTGTGTGTGTGTGTGTGTGTGTGTGTGTGTGTGTGTGTGTGTGTGTGTGTGTGTGTGTGTGTGTGCTCACCCTCCTTGATCCCCTGTATGGGTAAAATCTGACGGTTGGGTAGGCGGTGATTCCGGCTGATTGACAGGTCTGATAATGAGCCTGACAGTCCACCTTCCCTGCCCGGACCTCCCCTTTAAGAATCTGTCAATCAAACCGAAGAACATCCTCATAAAGAGTCTGAACCACAAAGAGAATTTCTCTTTTGACAACATGTCAGTTTATGTTTCATGTCACGGCGAGTTCCAGCTGGAAGAGTCTGACTTTGACTGACAGGAACCACAGAATAAACGATACTGGACCAAAAGGTTTATTTAGAAAAAAGAAGAAGGTCTCTCACCCGAGCCAGGACCTCAAACTCTGGGGCGAAGTGTTGACAGGGTCCACACCAGGGGGCGTAAAAATCCAGAACCCAGTGATCCTGACCCGACAGAACCAGAGACCTGAAGGAGTCTGGAGTCAGGTCCACCGACACCCTGGGTAAAGAACTGCACACACAACATGTCAACACAACAAGACACCTAAAGAACAAGGGAGGGAGGGAGGAAAGACAGACAAGACAGACAGACAGACAGAAAGAAAGAAAGAGTGTCTCACCTCAGTGCCCATGTTCTCAGTGAATGAGCGTCTCTGTGCCAACCATTATAACTCCTGCAGAGACACACGGATCAATAAAAAAGAACAGGATCAATAATCAAACTGAACAGGACAGCAACCTTCACCAATAATGTCGACACTCTCATTCAGACGGATCTGTTTATGGCGGGAACAGACGAGGACCCAACACTGACCCCTGAGGAACTCCTCAGTTCATCAGTGACCGTGTCTGAGACGAGTTTCCCAACACGTCACCATGTGTGTTGTATGTAAACCGACTTCTGTGTGGTACATACGTGAAGCGATCTGGCTGCCGGGCGTTGCCAGGATACAGCCGGACTTCGGGATACGCCCTCACACCTTGAGTCTGACAGAACGACTGAAACCTCTGACAGTCGACTGAACCGACCAGGATCTGACCCAACAGCATCTAGATGGAGAGAGACACACACACACACACACACACACACAAGGATTAGACTGGACACACACTCTATTGATCACCACCTGTCTGCTCCTGACTGTTTCCTCTCCCTCCCCCCTGACCTCCTGTGTTAGCTCCTCTCTGCGTGCCACACCTTTGGTAACTGGGTGCTATCTGGTTTAGGTTACATACAGTTTTTAACAATGTGTGTGTGTGTATATAATGTGTTGTTGTACCCTGGCCATGCGTCTCCACTCAGGCATCAGAGCCTGACAGGGACCACACCACGGAGCGTAGAAATCCACCGCCCAGATCTGCCCTTCAGCTCGACCTGCAACCAGGAGAGGAGAGGAGGAGACAAGGAAAGGAGAGTAGAGGAGGAGACAAGGAAAGGAGAGTAAAGGAGGAGACAAGGAAAGGAGAGTAGAGGAGGAGACAAGGAAAGGAGAGTAGAGGAGATTTTAACTCATTAACTGGGACCTCATCTGTTGAATGAAGCAGCTCTACAGTGTTTCCTCTAGGATTTTTTCAGCAGTGGGGGGGCATGCTATCCGGGGGGGGGGGGGGGGGGGGGGTAGAGTCAGTGGCAAAGTTTGCACCCAGGCTCATCTCTCTCTCCTGCACCTTCACCCAGCTCTCCCGCTGCTCTGCTCTCCTACACTTTGTTTAACAACTCCTCCCTGTCTAATGTTACTTGTCTAATAAGATTACATTAAAAGTGTGAGTAACGTAACGCTAACAGCGTTATTATAGTTTACACTCACATCACATCTGATTACAAGTGTGAACATTAAAATAC
The DNA here is from genome assembly GCF_002814215.2 of Seriola lalandi dorsalis. Taxonomy (NCBI): domain Eukaryota; kingdom Metazoa; phylum Chordata; class Actinopteri; order Carangiformes; family Carangidae; genus Seriola; species Seriola lalandi. The sequence goes on from NW_019524935.1 coordinate 253,461, forward strand.
TATTTTTTACCTAACCATCATCATTTACGAGTCAGTAAAAGGCTTATGATGCTACCTGACCAGCGTCTTCTTCATCTGTTGTCTTTCTCTTCTTAGAGAAGTATCTGAACAAGCTCATCTGAAAATGCAGTCAGCAGTTAAAACATAATGACGTGTAGATATTAGCTTAATGCTATCAATTAGTTTACCCAAGTTAGCGTCACTGAGTTGGATAATAAATCTACCTTTTCTCCGGTAATTCGCTGCCTTATTCCTCACGACTTCACTTCTCTGACTCACCTGGTGCCTGACGTGACGTCACTTTCAAGGCCGCGCTCTCGTGAGTAATTAACTCCAATAGGATCCAACAACCACCCCACTCCCTCCCTCTCTCCTCCCCTCCCCCGCTGTTGCACTCATCATCACACAGGCTCTGCTGTGGAGATGTGGCGGTGGTGCATTTGCGACAATAAAAAAATTTAAAAAAAAAAGAAAAAGAAATGAAATTTGAAGGCGTGGCGGCCACCGCTAAATGAATGTAGAGGAAACACTGCTCTAATTTAAACTCTGAACATCGTCTCTTCCTTCCTGTTTCTGAATTTACAGCTGTGTTTTCAACAGGGTGTGAAAATAAGAAACAATAAGGGGAAGATGTTTTACCGACTGAAGTCGAGCTTTAAAGATATTAGAACTTATTCTGGTCATAACTATATAAAATATCCTTTAACTGTTGAGTTTCTCTTAAATACATACGGAGTGATAACAGAGCTGATTGGTCAAGAGCTACACAGCTTTGTGCAAACTGATGTATTTATACATTTATCTCAATAAGTTTAAGTGTGTTGGTGTCCAGTTAGCACCGGGACTTCCTGGTTTTACCTTTAACTCTCTCGGCGAAGCTGGACGGATCCAGGACCAGCACAGACGGACTGACCAGATCCTGCAGAAACAGACAGAAGCTCTTTGTGAACCTCCATAACTTTTCTTCTTCTTTTTTTTTTTTTTAATCTCAATCTGTATTTTCAGCAGGAATGACGACTTTCAGCCAGAAACCGTCTTCACTGGACGATGATCACAACCATCTTTGATAGAAACCACTCTTTGTTACCTGATCACTTTCATTTTCTCGCAACAGTGTGTATCATGTATATCAGGATGTACTTGGTGTGACGTGGTACCTGGATGAACTCCAGGATGCCGTCCGCTGAATGTTGTCCTTCGTATTCATGGACAGAGGAGCCGTTGAAGATCACCGTGGTGGGGTACGCCTGGATGTTATACTGAGACACAGAAGAAGGAGTTATCCACCCGTCTCCACCTCATAATGAAATGGTACGGTCCGGGGATGTCTGCGCTTACCATGGAGCAGAGGTTGTGGTGGATGGTACAGTCCAGAGTGCCAAACTTCATCTGTCCAGCCAACTGAATGGAAGCTTTTCTCAGTTCAGGCAGTAACGCTCTGCACGGAGGACACCACTGCACACACACACAAACATTTATCAAATCAATATTCATTTATTAATTAAAGTTCTTTAACACGAACCTGAAGCTTGTGGACACGTTTAGTATCAAGCTCCTTGATTTTCAGCTCTGACAGAGGAGTTTGTTTCCTAAAGTCCCCGTGGCTTTTTAAAATCTAAAAATTAAAACTGTAGAAATCAGCGATGAATCTATTTCCAGACGGGGTAAAAACAGCTGTTCTCATCACAGGGCTTTTGCATAAAGTTGAACTTCTGCATTTTGAAAGAATGAAATAATGAAAGTAAGGCCCGAGGACAGTAAGTGTGTTTCCATCCACCTGTTTTTATGTGTATTTTCAATTTGTACAAAAACTGTAGAAAAGACCAAAAACATTTGAAAGAAAAAAACTGAAATATCAAATAAGTTTTTCCACTTTGGTGAAAAAGTTGGTTTATTAATAAAAACAAAGTGCAAAGGAAGGAGGCATGTTTCTACATCTGCGAGTGCGTGAGTCCACGTGACGTATATTTAAAATGGGAGGGTGTACACGAGGCTCTGGTGCAGATATCAGTATCAGTTATGTCCGTGCGAGAAAACCAACTGTGATGAGCTGGAAAACAAACATGGACGCTGAGTTCATCGTTAAAAGAATACAAAGACAATCAAATGTACTTCCTGCATGGATGGCGCCATTTTTGTTTTGATGCATCGTGTGGAAGACGTAGACGATGGTCTACTGTGCACGTGCAGAACGAGTCTTTCAAACAGAATATAAATGAAAACAACCACTCGTCTCTTCCACTGCAGAGGAAAACATCAGATGTGCGTGGAGTGATGATGATGAGGAGGCTGGAACCTTCTTCACAGGAAACAAACAGAAATGTCAGATTTCCATCGTTTGAGCTTTGACTCGATCTTTTAATCGCCTCATCTTCTTCTGGACAATCAGCTCCACCAGCTGTTTATCTTGATATGCTCAACTTCTAATATTCAAAAAACATGTATTTACATTTTCTTTGGCTGAATTTCTGGATATTCAGTTAAAGTTTTTGCTTCGTCTGGATGAAACTTGACTGAAAACCTCCAGTTCACTCGGACAAATTCCTTCAGCGCCTGAAGCCCACGACTGCGTTTAACAATGAGGAATATATGACACACACAGCTCTGACACTTTGCCGCCGCAAAATGAAGCGGTTGGTTTCTGCTTCCCTATCACTCACTGTTTGTGTTACGGGTGTAGCTCCATCTCCTGCCCTGAAGGTAAACAGGTCGTCAGACTCGGTGTGAAATATAAAATCACCTGAGGTTCAGTGAAGCTTATCAGTGATGACGTGGTGCGGCTCCACCTGTTTACTCATGATGAGGAGGATGTGCTGCATGAGACATTTTCTGCTCCTGTGTTTATCTACTGAAGACAGAGCATGAGAAAGTAGTTTGTTACAAACCGGAGCGAAGAAGTCGACGAGCCAGGGCTCCTTCCTGTCTGCGGGGAAGTTGTCGGGCCTCAGAGTCGTCACGTGAGCGCGAACGCTGTCCCTCGCAAAACCCACGATGTTGTACAACACATCTTTACCTGCGGAGGGATACGGAGAGAGAGAGGGTGAAGAGACTGACAGGTGAACGAGGAATCAATCAGCCAATTAATCGATACGGGAAGCAACAGAAAATGAAGCAGTGTGTAGTACAGAGTGTAGTACAGTGTGTAATACAGTGTGTAATACAGAGTGTAGTACAGAGTGTAGTACAGTGTGTAGTACAGAGTGTAGTACAGTGTGTAGTACTGACCGTGGTGGATCTCAAAGTCGTGGATCCCCAGTCCCTTGAAGACCGCCACGCAGGGTTTTTGGATGTAGAGAGACTGACACAACTCTGAGTCGGCTGAACAGTCGACTCTGCCGACCTGAGGAGGCAAACAGACAGAGAGACAGGCAGACAGACAGGCAGTCAGACGGACAGGCAGACGGACAGGCAGACGGACAGGCAGACGGACAGACAGACAGGCACCTGTATGTGGTCGTTCCTGAGAAAAGCCTGTAGCTTCTTGTACTCGTTGGAGGCGGAGCTTCTGTCTCCAAACGTGAAACTGACCAACCAGCGATGACGTGACAGCTTCCTCTGGAGACAACAAGTCACACATCATCAAAGGCTGTCACATATTAACATGTACTGTAATGTTAAAGCTGTAGAGTATTTGTAGTGTGTGTGTGTGTGTGTGTGTGTGTGTGTGTGTGTGTGGGTGTGTGTGTGTGTGTGTACCTGGAAGCTGTCAGTGGTCAGCAGCTCCAGATCAGGCAGATGGTTGATGACCTGAGTGTAAATCTCTTTACTGTCCAGAGTGTTCAGCCACTGAAACACACACACACACAGCTTCAGTCAGTACTGCAGTGCTACACACAGTATTACTACACACAGTATTACTACACACAGTATTACTACACACAGTCATGTGTTCAGTCTCTCACCAGGACGCTGCCTTCTTTATCCAGAGAACTTCCAGGTGGGAACAAAGCCGTGGCTCCACTGGTCACCTGACACACGGCAGATGGATTAAACACAAATACTAACAATAAACCATTACTACTAAAACTACCACTGCTTTAAAATCTACTTTCTCTGTTGGGTTTCTTTTATTTTGTTTCCTGAAAATGAATCTTAAACCAGTACAGAGCAGCTGACGTCGCGGTGCGTTCAGGAACAAATATCTACCTCCACTGCTTTGAAGATGAGATGAACCCTGATGATTTATCTTCCATATCACAGTTCTCAGACTCACCTGGAAACTGTCACAGAGCTGCTCCTGTGCGGTGCAGTCCATCCATCCCACTTTAACCAGACTGTCCTGCAAACAGACAAATACATATTCAACCAGTGGGACCAGTTCAATTTATTCAGTCAAAGTGTTTTACAATTAAAAAAAAAAATGAAATAGTGCAATAAAAAAAATGGAGAATAGAGGGACAAAAAATTAGACAATAGAAAGAAAGTAGATGATATAACATGTAAATGAAAATAAAAACAGAAACCAGTAAAAATAGTAAAATATGAGGGAATTAATTTAAATACCAAGTTAAATAAATTGGTTTTCAGCTGCTGTTTTCTTGTGTGTAAAACTGTGTGTATTTAAAAGCCTGGAGTAGAGGATCTAAGAGCTTAAAAGGACTTTAAAATTTTTCCTAAAAGATACTGGGAGCCAGAGGAGTGAAGCTAAAACTAAATGCTCCGATATGTTCCCCTGCTGCTCAGCAGGTAGAGGGCAGACACTATTTACAGATGTTTCTCTGAAAACATCTGCTCCTCTGAGATCAGTGAGAGTGAACCACAACAGTAAAGTCGTGTCTGGACGAATAAACAATGAGCTGAAACTCATTAGAACGTTTTCTTACATAACTTAAGAGGTGTGGGAAACACCCTGATTATATTATTAGTGTTCTCACCAACATTCCTGCCAGCTTCTGTCTTGTTCTGGGCTCCAGGCAATCTGAGAGAGAGACACACAGATCGATGGAAACGACAGATTAGCGGAACATGACGTCTCACAAACATGAACCACGCCGACACAGATGTGATGAGGTGATACATGTTTAATGGGTTTGTCCCACATCACACACACCTGTGTGGCGTGCAGAGGAAACGCATGTGACAGCGTGTTTCAGCTGTCAATCAGACGCATGACAACACCTGCAGGCGTGAAAAAAAACAACCTCATACGTGAAGGTGTGTTACCTCCGGTGTCAGAGCAGAAGGTGATCAGCCAGCCGAGGCCCGACGAGAACGCACTCTCTATCTCGCTGAACACGTTTCCTGCAAAAACAACAAAAAAACAACAAAAACACAAACATATCAGAGATGCTAGCTTGGGTTCAGATTCACAGCTCTGGAACCAGGTCTCATATGGATGCTCAGAGGAGATTACCCTGCCACAGCTGAGTCACAGTCGTCGTGATGAACTGCATGGAGAAGCGGACCAGGTTGTCTTTGGAGCGCTCCCAGTTAAACTTCTCTGGTTTCTATAGAAAAGACAAAGTGTTGATGATAACTGAACAAGGTCGCTCCAATGCTAAGCTAACAGACAAGCTAGCAAGATGATGTGTAAAGTCAACAACAGGCAAGAACAAGAAAAGAAAGAGACCAAACACGTCGGTGAAATCCAAAAACATGATGAACTCTGTCTTTTGATGTTTTCACCTGTTATTGTCAATGTTCAAGAAAAATTTAATCGGTTTACAAATTAAAACTGAAATTCTCCTTCAACTGTTTGTTTTGTGGTTTTAATGTTTCCATTCAAACATGTGCAGATTGTTTTAAAGTGTTCTACATTTTCTTTAACACAATGGTCGATAAATATCTTTTATAAATATCATTTGCCTTTGAGTAAAATAACAAAAAATTATTGATCAGTATGATTTTAGGTATGATCAGAGGAAAAGGTGTTTACTTTAGTGTCATCAGTTCATCAGCTGATCAGCGAGAGAAACAGTCAGTAAACAGACCTGTCCTGCTCTGTATATGAACAGACTGGGGTAGCTGTTGATGCCTTTCCTCCTGCAGAGATGGTTGTTGTCTCCACAGTTCACCGCTCCGATCCGGATCACGCCGTCCATCTCCTTGGCAAACTCCCTCCACTGAGAGACACACACACGGACGTCGTTTCATTTCCACTCATTAATAATCAACCAATGATTATTTCTTCTAAAAACACACATTATAAAATATAAAACAAGGCTGATAAGGAAAAAGGGTCAGTGAGAAGCAAACACCTGCGTCTCAGGTGTGTGTTCAGTGGTGTTTAATACACCTGTGTGTGGGTTTATTTTGTCTTTTAGTGTTATATTACCGCTGGAGCCAGTTGGTGACAGTGCGAGCATCGTGGGAAATAGAAGTTAATGAACCAGATTTCTCCAGAGTTCACTGCTGCTTCTGAAACACACACACACACACACACACACACACACACACACACACACACACACAGTAAAGTTAGGATGGTACTTGTAACTTTTACATACAGCTGTACATACATGTTCATTTTAACAATTTATTTATAGAATTTTCCAAAATACAGAGACACAGAGGTGAAACATCAGAGATAATGAAAGAGAGAAATAACATAAAATAAAATAATAAAAATAATTAAATATTTTTAACTTTAATAAAATCGACAATAAAGATCTGTTTAACTCAGCAACTGTGTTACCATGGTAACTTAAAGCTGCTTTGGTAATAGCCACTCTTGAATCATTTGTCAGCCTGTTGGCATGAAGACTGATCTCCCCATCTCACCCACACATGTGAACCTAACGAGAGAAACATTTGGAACTAGCAGAAATTAATTTGATTCTCATTAATTCTATTTTTCAATTTTTACAAAATCTTGCAACATTTTATAAATGACTTCAATAACATCAAATTATCTGACAGGAGTTGAGATGGTTTGTTCATCATGGTTTGTTCTTCTATTGTTTTTCCATTCTTGTGGAGGGATGTTTTTGTTATAATTGGTATTGATTAAGTTCAAATATTGTCAGTTACAGATTAGGGTGGTGTTATTCATCAATTCTGAAATCCATGCCTTTAAGGTGTGGAAAATCAAACGTACACCTGATGGGACGTGTGTGTGTGTGTGTGTGTGTGTGTGTGTGTGTGTGTGTGTGTGTGTGTGTGTGTGTGTGTGTGTGTGTGTTGCACGTTGTGAGATGCTTCTATACTTGAACAAAAAAACATTGAGGAGGTTTAAATAAAAAAGGTAAATAGTCACTTACCAAAATCTCCGCTGTCCAACGTGATGATCTCCAAATCATCGTCATAGATTCCTGAACAGAGACAGATTTAACTGAAGACTTCCTTTCAGTAGAAAATATTTTAATGTCACAAACAAACAAAGGTGTTGCCCTCATATCATCGCCATGGTTACTCATGACAGGTGAGTGCGTGTATCCTTTCTGTAGAGACGTACCAAAGTCATAGCGGTAGAAGTTCCAGCTCTCGTAGCGTCCTCCCTGCTGCTCGTCCAATCCCTTCTCTCCATATTTATCATATTTCTTCCTGAGGTCTTCGTCCTTCAGAACCTCGTAGGCTCGATTCACCTGCAGGAACTTCTCGTGGGCCGAGGGGTCGCCCTGCAGCACAACATTTTAATCAGGGTTAGGGTTATGTGTGGACTGACGGGAGTTTTATCTGGGTTTTTTGAGTAGTTCCAGGTTTAATCTGGGTTTATATGTAGGTGTTTCGGGGGAAGTCAGTGGTTTGGACAAGACTTATTGTTTCTCAGATTAACTCACAGGGTTTTTGTCGGGGTGCATGGTGAGCGCCAGCTTCTTGAAGGCCTGTCGGATCTCTCTAGTCGTGGCCTCCCTGTTGACTCCCAGAAGAGTGTAGTAGTCTTGGCCCTCCGTCCAAACCGCCACCAGCAGCGTGACCAGGACCAGCGACAGCAGCGTAAGCCGGACGGGAAGAGGCCGCTGAACCCCGAAGACAACCCTGCACCCCATTACCAGTCCTCCCAGTACAACCACAGTAACCAGCTACAACCGGAAGAGCTGGAACACACAGGCACAAACAAGAGTAGTTAGTTTTTGTTCTACCAGGTTTACTGATTAACAGTCACACTGTGTGGTGAAGTTCACCCAACCATGCAGCCATTAACATCCTCCACCATCAAACATAAGCAACAAAGGACCCATCAGAGGACAGGCAGCAGGACATGTTACGACCCTTGATGTGGCTCAGGGCATGGGAGCGTCTTCAGGAGGATTTACTGCCAATTGGGTCCCAACATTCCCACTTTACATCCCCTTGGGCTGCGACAACCAGCCGACAGCAAGAGCAGGATCCTGACAACTGGACACCCAGGTGTTTGTTCTGGATTGTTGTTGCCTGCACCTTAAAATATTGAGCTAAAACCAATTAACAGTGTACATAATATGAAAAGTAGTGACCAGTTACCATCACCAAATCAAACCATTTTACAAATACAAATGTTTGTATTCAATATTTGAAGGGTTGCAACTAACACAAATTTATCTGCCAATTATTATCTCGATTAATTGGATAGAATTTGGTTTATGAAAAGTCACATGGTAGTGAACACAAATTCCTAGGAGTTAAGATGATGTCATCAAATTACTTATTCTGTCAGATCAATCCTCAAAAACTCAAAGATATTCACTTTACTATCAAACAGAAGCAGAAAATCCAAACACATGAGAAGCTGGAACTGAATGTTGTTCAGTATTTTGGCTTGAAAAAGGATTTAACGAGTAGTTGATTATCATGAGAGTTGCAATTGTTGCAGCTCTGCATGTTTGCCAAGTTGTATCTCCACCAACATAGCCACCTATATAAATTAGTAACAACTACTAAACCACTTTCAAAATAAAAGGCCCTTTTTCTCCAAAGTAGTAAAACAGGTGAAACACAGATTGGAACTTCTTAACAACCTCTCATATAAAGCTGAAACATTAGCCGAATAATCAATTAGTTAATCTACAGAAAAATAATATGAAATTATTTTGATAAACGATTAATTGGGTTTTTTTTTTGTGAAATACTTCCAGTTCTCTGATTCTGGTTCTTTTCTCTGTCACTAAATATTTTTGGTTACTTAGACTTTCGGTCAGCAAAACATAATTTCTAATATATATATATATATATATATATATATATATATTTTTTTTTTTTTTAAATTATTATTATTTATTTTTATTTTTTTTTTTTTTTACAATTTTGATGTTTCATAGACTAAATTATTAATAGAAAAATAATAAGTTTTATCTGTAGCCACAGTCTCATTTAAAAACACAGAGCAATTAATAGACATTTTAGCACTTATACATTTAATTGAAATAAAACATGCAGAAAGAACATTCACTGGCCTGGGTAAATGAGTACATTTAGTAAGAATATACTGCAGGTAACCAGCAGTAAAATACTCTAAATACTGTACTTATTATATTTATATAATCAACACAAGACACGGTGTTTAACGAATATAAAAAAAACACTCTTACACAAAAGTCCAAGTGATCACAGCTGGTTATCTGTGTCCACAGAGCCAAATGTTAATTTATGTGTGTCTTGTCCCAGAAGAAAAGCTGAAACGAGCTAAACTGGGGTAAGCTAGTAGCTAGCTGTGTGTCGCCGGTCAGCAGGAATTATCACAACTTGCTGGCTAATTAGCTAGTTAGCTTGACCGCGACACCAAGCTCTCTGCTGAGTGTCGGAGAAGCTAAAGCCAAAAATACATCTAACGTTCACCGAAATTTCAATCTGACCTGAAAACAGCTGGTCCGTTACCTTAAAGGCGTCTCAACTTCTGAAAGTCTGAGGCTGAAGATCCGCATCAGCGTCCGGCTCAGACCGGGGTCAAGTTTTATACCAAGTATCAGAATTCCCGTTTCCGCTTACAGCATTTCACAATAAAAGCCGTACATAAAACCAAGACAGCGGGCTTCTAAACAGACAAATCTTGAATTATCTGCATGTTGAAAAGACAGCATGTGAAACAGACTTTAGTCAGAAAAGTCAGTTCCCCTCCGACTTTGTTCGGTTTTTTTGCGCTTTTATTTCGACAACAGAATAGTTTCATTTACCGTGATTTTTTTTAAATTGTCTGCGGTAACTTGTCTATCACCAGCCGCATTTCGATGACGTAAAGGCGTAAAAGTTTGTTGCGTTCAGGTAAGCACATTCCTAGATGTAAATATTCTGATAACACGCCCCTTTTCTGTGGAATTCCAAAACGACCAACGTTAAATATGTAATTATGAAATAGTGTGATGAATAAACAGAAATAAAACGAACCAAAAAAAATAAATCTTTAAACAACTAATAATTTCTGTTAAATTATTTAATAACACAAGAAGTTAATATGAATTGATATTGTATCAGCTGGAGAAGAAGCATTCACATCCATTTAGATAATTAAAAGTAGGATTAGTTGCAAGTATTATCAGCAAAACTGACGTAATGTACCCAGTGTAAACACATTCATTGTGCATAAAAATGTCCCTGCTGGTGTTTTACCATTATGTATTATGTTTTTGGTTTTAATTATATTCTCAAAAGTCTCTCTTTTAAAATACTTTTTTTTCAATGGGACTTACTGCTAAGATAAAGGAAATAAAATCATCATCATGTGTGTAGTGTTGCTGTCCAGTGAGAACCAAAGTGTCTCTAAAAAGTCAATTTTACATGAGATTCGTGACAATGCATTTTCCAACTATTCAAAGAGCTTTTAAATAGTTTATTGAGAAGTAAGGGAATTTTCTCAACACAGAAAGGGTCGGTTTATTGGAAAAATTCGAAATCATTAAAGTTCAGATTTGTTTTTTTCTGCTGGACAGGATGGGTGTGAAAATTTTTCATCTGAAAGGTAAATATGAATAGCAGCTATCAAACAAATTTACTGCATTAGTACAATGTAGCGGAGAGGAAGTATTAAATTGCTCCAAAAACGTAAATACTGAGTACAAGTGCCACAAATTTGTACTACCAGTACAAGTATATATTTGTACTACCAGTACAAATTTGATGCTCACGTTTTAGAAATGTTTCGTCTGCATACAGACTTAAAACCGTTTCTTTTTCAAACACCTTCAGATGTGAAGATTTTAAACAGTTTTTTTTTCTTTTTCATTTTTTATCCTCTGTTTCAATGTTTTTTTTTCTTGTTGGTTTTCTTTTTCTCATTGTCTTCATGGTCAACACGAAGGAACGCTAAAAAATGATTAAACTATGCCTTGAAAAAAATTAATTTTTTACAATTAAAAACAAAAGTTCTTTTTACAAGTCGCGCGTAAAACACAACTCCCGTGAACACCTCTTCACGGTGACCTTATCTAAATGCGCCGGAAGCGGACCTGTTAGCTGCGGTGCCTTCAGATCACCAGGCAGCTCGTCCCATGAGCGGCACTGAATCCTGAAAATAAACACAAACGGGCCGAAAAATCTGATTCCAACCCGCTAAAGTTGAACTATTTGGATGGTATGAGTTAAGGTTCAGCTCCAGTGAAGCAGACTTTTCAGTAACATTAAGTTATAGTGACAGTTCAGTTAGCTTTGCTAGCAGCGTTAGCCAGCTAGCCAGCCCTTTGCCTGGCGTCATTTCCTACTTTTGAAAATCGCGGCCAGAGAGTAACGAAGCAGAGATGGAGCTACAAGGTAACCTGAGTTTCATAAAGTCTTTATCTGCTGTTTTTATGTGTATTTTTATTAATCATTTGTCTGCTATGACAAACTGTTAGCTCAGCGTTAGCCGCGCACAGTCGTATTTATTTCTGGTGTTACAGAACATGGTGGTGAAATGTGTGAAAAGTGTTTCTCACGCTCACCATTGGTGGAATAAGTTCAAAGTTCATTTACTTAAGTAAAAGTAGAAGTGCCACAGTGTAAAAGTACAAGCAAAGGTCCTGCATTCATAGTGTGTGTAGGTCTGAAAGTCTTTCTAACTCCAGTTTCCATATAAAATTGATAGGAAGTATAATTATGTACAGCTCAGAGGTGCTGACTAAAATGTGATCTAAATATCAGTGAATCCATACACTTGAAAAATAATTCTTTTTATTATATTTTAACTTAATATCCCTGCTGGTTGTCATTGATACCTTTCATTCCGAGGTCAGTATGACTATGAAACGGGTATTAAAACACATCCTGTGTGGTTTTTAAAATGTCTAAAGTTTATCTCGGGTGAATCCTGCAAAATACTGTGCATTTAGAATTTTAGTCAAGTAAAAGTAAAAAAGAATTGGTATCTAAACATACTTAAAGTACCATAAGTAAAAGTACTCATAATACAAAATGGCACATTTCAGAATAATAATGTATTTTATATTAATGAGTTATATTTATTATCATTGATACATTAATATTTACATCACTTTAATGTTGCAGCTGTTAACTGTGGATATTACAAACATGGAGCTAATTTTTAATTTATTTATATTAGAGTTGAAATGTTTAGCTGATTAATTGGTTAGTGAATTGATAGGAAATTAATCGTTAGCTATTTTAATAATCAAAATGCCAATAATTTGCTCCTTCCAGCTTCCATGCTTTTCACAAATGGTCGATGCATTATTTAAAGTAGGAGAAACTTACAGTAAATCTCCTGCTACATATGAGCATCTCAGCTCCCAGGCTTTATCTGTAATTAATAATTGTTGACCTGAAATTGATTCAGACCTGATGGTGACTACTTGTCTCAAACCAGTCTAACTGTCCCACTGCCTTTCAGTGGGAAATGAACCGATGACCCTGGGCTCTCCCACCTCTCCTAAGGCGACCTCTGGAGCTCAGTTTCTGCCTGGCTTCTTGATGGGTGACCTGCCAGCTCCAGCTACCCCCCAGCCCCGCCCCTTCAGCCTGGCCATGCCCATCGTGGAGAGCACAGGTACGCACCGAGGTCAGCAGGACGATACACTCACCTGCAGATCAGCTGATTGTTGTGTTTTCTGTAGATTTTTAGTTTGTGTTGTCTTACATTTTAGGAGGAGGAGGGGGCTCGGCCCCTCAGCCCGTTGTCCCCACACCCAAGGATAAAAGTGGAGCCCCACCTATCCGCAGTATCCATGAAGACTTAATGACTGTAGGGACGCCCCTTAATGCACACAGGCAGGTGAGTACACAGGTGCTGTCACTCCTAACCTGCTGCAGGAGATGGAGCTCAGGCAGAGAGTTTCCATGAGTACAGATATTTGATGTTTGATCACAATGATCTTATTAAAAGATACAGAACTTGCAAGATGCCGAGGATAACAAACAAAACCTTACACTTTTTGCACCAGCAATGATTCTAGTGATGAACCTCGAAACCCAGTTCTGAAATGACTAAGAACCCAGACCAGTTTTCAGATTGGTGGTTTTATTGGTCCTTGACGAAACCAGGGGGTAAAATTAGTGCGTTGGATTCTACCACACAGAGCAGAGAAGCCAAGGAGGAGAAAATGACACTGGGTTAAATTTAGCTAAGTTAAATATTTACTCATGTTACTGTAAGTGCAGTGAGTAAAAAGCTCATGAGAGTAATTGTAAAGTAGGTGGAGAGAGGAAACTGCTTAGGAGGTTTTTTTTCTCACAAAGATCTTTTTATTGAATTATTGGATTTTGAACGAATGGACAAAGTTTACATTTGTACAGCGTAGCACTGAATCACCAAAATACCAACTGATTTTGTTATTATGAATATACCATTTGTACTGTGTACCATATATATGACTCACCTTTAATGAGTAAAGGAATAGAACGAATGTTAATATGCTTATTACTTGATCATCCTTTTGCACAGCAGAGCACTTCTTCAACAAGCATACTTAATAATAGTTTAAAAAGAACCAATTAGGACAGAGAATGAACGAGTCTCTCTCTCTCTCTCTCTCTCTCTCTCTTTCTCTCTCTCTCTTTCTTTCTTTCTTTCTTTCTTTCTTTCTTTCTTTCTTTCTTTCTTTCTTTCTTTCTTCCTTTCTTTCTTTCTTTTTCTCTTTCTTTCTTTCTCTTCAGTCCTTTCCAGTTATGCAGTCTCCTCTGTCTGCACGTCAGGCTGCAACTCCAGGAACAGGTACACTCTGATACTATTACTACTGGTGCTGCTAGCTGTTGTATCACTGATATTAGTACTGACACCGATACTCCTGCCAGACAGTTGTTTTCTTCCAATATTGTATCAACAGCCTGTGTTTGTCTCTTTCCAGGAGGAGGGAGGGGCAGTGACTCTTTAGCAACACAGGGATTTGAGAGTTTAAAAAAGAAAAATACTGTATATCAGCAGATGTTCCTGTTTTTTGACATAAACCTTTAGATTTGTTTTTAAAGAATTGCTAATATTAACAAATACACAGATACATACAGTACGCTAACATCAGCCAAATTGTCAACCTGCCAATATATCGGTCTGGCTCTAATCAATATACAGGGAATACTAAGAATGTCTCACTTGTATTTTTTTGCTGCCTTATTGTAAACGCATTCAGTGATCACTTTATTAGGTACAGCTGTTCAATTTAATGCAATCCAATACCGCTGTTGTATCATAAAGTCAACTTTTATGCCGGCTATAATGTTCTAATCTCTCATCCTACCTGTCTCTGTCTCCAGGTGTGCAGCAGGTGTGTCTGTCTCCAGCTCAGGTGGATCCCTTCTACAGTCAGGGAGAGTCTTTGTCATCTGACGATCAGCTGGACCAGACCTGGGTCACTGTGTTTGGGTATTTTCATTTCTAAACAAAGTCAATAATACTGACCTACTGTTGAAGATAGTGTGAATGTAATATTCATCTTGTGTGTGTTTGTGTGCGTGTGTGTGTGTGTGTGTGTGTGTGTGTGTGTTAGTTTCCCTCCAGCTTCGGCCTCATACATCCTGCTGCAGTTCGCTCAGTACGGGAACATCCTCAAACACATGGTGAGACAAAAACAGGATGATGGCGTTTTTTTGAACGTCTCCATTAAGAATTAAAAAGTTAATGTTTAACATTTACAGCCTCATAACTTCGATAAGAATGATCCCAGTGAGGAGGAAGTGTTGGACTGAGATCAGAGTTTATGTGTCTGAATCGGTGTCCACAAGCTCAGCACACACAGCTCAGATTGTACAGGTGTATTGATAGATGTATTGATGATGTATTGACAGATGGCGTCGCCTGGTAACTGGATGCACCTTCAGTATCAGTCCAGGCTTCAGGCCAGGAAAGCTCTGTCTAAGGATGGGAAAGTGTTTGGGGACGCCATCATGGTGGGAGTGAAGCCGTGTATAGACAAGGTCAGTACCTGTTTTTATCTACCTGTGTGTCTGTCCGCTTCTCTGCCATCTGATTGGTTCTTCACATCATGTGACACTGGAGCCTGAACCGAGCAGCAGTGACGTTCTCTCTCTCTCTCTCTCTTTCAGAGCGTGATGGACAGCAGTGAAGCCGTCTCCTCTCCCCTCGCCTCCTCCTTCTCCTCCTCCGCCCTCCCCTCCACTCCTCGCTCGGCCATCAGACCGCTCAGCGCCGCCTACAGGAGCTCCAGCAACGACTACCAGGTGACCTCTGACCTCTGACCTCACTCTGGCTCTACTTGAAAATCTGCATTAGCTTTGGGTTCAACAAAAACAGCTGCTGGTCGACTTTAGAAATAAACCCGTGTGTCCGTCTTCAGGTGGTAGCAGACAGACAGACGCCCAGGAAGGATGACAGCTTTGTTTCCAAAGCGATGGAGTACATGTTTGGCTGGTGACATCACACAGTGCATCATGGGATACCTGCAGCCCCGGACGAGAGAGGAGAACCGATGGATAAACTGATTCACTACACTGTGTATGTGATTGTGTGGATGAGTGTGTGTGTGAGTGAGTGTGTGCGCTGAGGTGAAGAATCTTTCTTTCTTTCTCTCTCTCTTTTATAATCTGTATTTTTTTTACTGTCTCTGTTTCAATAAAGTTGTCAATGGTTTGAATTCAGTAAAGCTGAAGTTTCATTCAGGGGTGATGTTCTCTCAGCAGCCACACGGTGGCACTGTCACATGACATGGCCAAAAGTCTGTGGCCACTCGCGCTGCTCTAACGAACCTCCACTCTTCTGGTTTCAGTCTTTTCAACGACATGTTGAACCAGCTGCAGGGATTTCCTGTTCAGACACAACAGCATCAGTGAGGTCCAACACTGATGTTGACGATGAGGTCAGGCTCTCAGTCTGTGTGATCTCATGTGGAGATGGAAAGGTCAGGGCTCTGTGCAGACCAGTTCCACACCAAACTTCCATGTCTTAATGTTTAAACAGGAAATACACAAACTGTTTACTCAAATTGTGAGAGTACTGTTGTTATCATTGTATGCTGTAGCCAGATTTCCTGTTATTGAAACTAAGCAGCACAAAACCTGTTAGAAACTGACTCAGATCAAAAGTACGCCTACTGTAGATCAGCTGTTTGAACTCAAAGTGTGAAATATGATATTGTCCAGCAGATGGAGCCACGAGTCCAAACGTCGAGACTGTGGAGCACACGTTAAAAAGTCTGTTAAAACATTTAGTGTTGGGAATATTTGAAATGTGATTAACAAGTAAAAATCTAGAGTTCAAGTGTTTTAGAGAAAAAAAAGCAGAAGCTACAGAAAGGTAAAATTATATTCAGTCCAAACACATTACATAATGAACATCACAGGTTTATGTAATTAGTCTCCACCTAACATTTGCTCTGTCAGTTTGGTAACAAGTTGAGCAACATATTTGGAGCAGTGAGGTGCAGCCTGTCGATTGTGATGTCCGTATGGAAATACACTGGATGACTAATGGTTGATGAGAAATCGAGCTGATGCATGATGCATGTACTTTAGGCGTGAATAAAACCCACACATACATATATATAAAAATACAGTACACACACGTAGCAATACCAGAGTGTAAAAGTACAACAGTATTAGCATCAATATATACTTAAAGTATTTATTTCACACTGATGTATTGATTATCATTAATTACTAGTACATTCATGTGTGCCTCACTTTAATGTTGCAGCTTGTAAAGGTGGGACTAATTGTAACTACTTTATAACCAGCTGTGATAAATAAAGTCATTTCTTGTAATAATGAATGTTGTTAATCTGAATCTGCAAAGTAACTAAAGTTATAAAATGAATGTAGCGGAGTAAAAAGTATATTATTTCCCTCTGAAATGTAGTGGATTGGAAGTATAAAGTAGCAGAAAATGGAAATACTAAAGTACAAGTACCTTATACTTGTACTTCAGTATAAATAATGACTGGTTTTAGTAGAAGCATGTATCAAAGTGCAGCAGGGCTTGTAAACATGTACTTGGAGGCCACAATTAAGTTTACGTGAGGAGGGATGTCTTAGAGGCAGAGTTAAAGGGGGGATTTCTAGGCCTCAGTCTCACTCATCGTAAGTCATTTCAGAAATCTCTCACCAGCTGACCTTTCTCCTAGTAACCAATTACCTCTGGTGTACCTTATCCCAGCAACATATGGTCCCCTCAGCCCTCACTCTCCTGCTGCAGCGTACAGCAGGGGATAAATGACGAGAGCAGGCCTCACAGGCTGGACTGTACTCTGAACAGAAGGCGCACTGCTAGAGAAAAGACAGAGAGAGAGAGGAGGGGGGTGAGTGGAAGAGAAGGGGGGTGGGGGAAGGCTTTGGCTGAGCTTATGCTTGACCCTCCTGACCTTAGAAAGACATTTGAAACCATATGATGGCCAGCCACTCCAGATGTCACATGTCCCATTTTGAGCAACTTGGGGAAACCTTTTTGTAAATATACAGTATATATACAATATATATAGAATAGTGTATATATATATATATATACACAACATATAGGCCTCTCTGATCTGCATCCTTGTCGTGGACAGAGTATGAGACAGTGAAAGCCTGGACACATGTTCTATAAAACTCCCACTATGGCTCCTATATAAAAGCAAAATACCCAAACTTTTGTTTGTTGATATCACTTTGTTGTCATTTTGCATTACATATCTTTATGGAGTTCTGCTTTAGTCGTCTTTTTGTGTCTTTATGGGGTCACTTTACCTCTTATAGTAGTGATTGTGCATATTTTTATTTTGCATCTTTTTATTTTACCTTCTGCATCTCTCTGTGGTCATTTTGTGTCTCCTTGTAGCTGGTTTGTGACTCTTTGTGGTAATTTTCAATCTATATGTTGTCAGTTTGTAGTAATTTTTCATCTCTTTGATGTCGTTTTGCATTTTGTAGTTGTTTTGCTTGTCTTTATAGTCGATTTGTGGTAAGTTTGCATCACTTTAGTGTCATTTTGCATCTCTTTTGCAGGTCTTTTGTGTTTCTTTGCGCTTGTTTTGCCTCTTTATTTGTGTGTTTGTTTGTTTTCCTTAGAACCATAAAAATATCTAAGTTTCGCTTCCTGGTCTTTTAAAGACACAGTTATGCATTACGGTAATGACACAACCTTAATGAACGGTTTCATGTGTCTGCTTATGCCGCTGACGGCGAAACCAATCCGAGGCGTGTAGAAACATCGCGATATCTCGTCCAACAACCCGCTGGCCTGAGGTTACAGAGACGATATCTCGCGCTACCTGAGCGCTCGGTGTCTCATTCCACCACGGTCAAGCCTGCCGGGAGGGGGTATCTGTTCAACAGCGCCACAGCCATCATTTCATTTGGAAACTTGAACGGCATTTATATTTATAACAAACAACGTAGTTTTATTTATTTAAAGTAAACGTAATCGTCTAACTTTATAAGTAACCGTTGGCTCAAGGTCGTAAATTTATACAGAAAAAGGAAAGCTAAGTTAACGTACAGGATAGCCGGTCGTGCTAACAAAGAAAATCCTTTCTCTTCAGAAATAATCCCCCACTACTCTCTTTAGTTATGAGTCATGTGGTCATTGATAATCCACACGGTCTAGATCAGCAGGTAAGTACTTCTAACTTGTTTGTTTTTTCCTCATAGAAATGTGATGATTTTTTTTCCGTTACGCACATGTAGTTTCGTCAGGGAAAGAGTAGCTAGCCGCGAGCTAAGCTAACGCTGCGGCTGGGTAAAATGGAGGTGGTGATGTCGCCGTAGAGAAGATTGTGATGGCGGAGCTCGTCACTACGTTGTGCCAGAAAACCGAACTAACAAGCTTTTTTTTAACTGCGTGTACCACTCTTTTAAATGGTTAACAGCGACTTTAAACACAATTAAATATAAAACGTCATTCGCGTCTTGTGAAATGTTACTGCAATTAATGGAAATTTATGAGGGTTAACCAACATTTGCGACCCGGCCGGTATCCTACGAAGTTAGCCCGGCTAATGTTGGGCCTTCTCAACCTGAAACGTGGCGCAGGAAAAAATGTTGGCAACGGTTTATAGCGACCATTAACCTTTCTGTAATGCAATTCTCTCAACTTTATAAATCGTTCAGGATGCATACCTTTGTATACGGTTATTGACTGCTAGTGTTAAAGATTATTTTATTTATTTATTTTTTTTTGCCATTTTAATTTGTCGGTGTTTTCCTATTTAATGGTTGTGCCATGCTTGCCATGTCGCTTGTTGGATAAACCAGGCCAGTTTTAATAAGCAAAATTATAGGAGTGATCCTGTTTTGTACATTTGCTCAGTCCATGTCCAACTGTCCAACTAAGATATTGAATAGTAGCTCTGTAACTATTGATTTCCATTATTAAAGGATAGGTTCATAACTTTGAATAATGTCCTAAAATATTAAGAGGGTGCATATGAATATTGAAATAAGTTTTACTTGTTTACTTGTTCCTGCGTTTGTAATGGAGGTGATGGGAAAATTCAGGCCTCTATATTTACCAAAGTTTATGTGACGCTTATATGAGGCTTCATCAGTCTCCATTACACAAACCAAGTGGATATCAGCCAAAGTTAAAGTCTTATTAGTGTAAAAGTTCCTCCTTTTTGTTTCACACAGTCAGAATGAGGACTGTGGATTTAGTCTGCCATCAAAATGCACTAAGAATCAATCTGTAAATGTCCCAGGCTGAACTTTGCGAATGAATACAGCAAGCCAACCCTGTTTCAAGATGGATCTGGAACAATTGTGAACCCATCCTTTAATCTGAGTTATTTTTATTCTTCCCTTTGTCCATAATATATAAGAATTATTATAATTTCCCACAGTGTAAGGTATTTTTGTTTGACCAACCGTCTCAAACCCAAAGATGCTCAGTTTACTGCCATTTAGAACAAAGATAAAGCTTCAAACCCTCTCATTTGACAAAATGGAACCTGCAAATATTTGTCACTTTTAAATGACAGACTCTAAAGACTATTTTTTATTCGTTCTAAACATTATAGCAGATTATTTTTCTGTCGAGCAACAAATTAATTGAGACTAATCGATGCGCCTGTAGTTGGATAATTGCTTAAAATTGTTATTTCAAAGACATAGTACTGTGTTTTACCAGACTTTTAGTTGTATGATCACCTGATTTCAATTAAAAAAAATTTTTCTTTCAGCTTGCTGCCCTAGACTTGAACTCTGACGGACAAGGCGGAGGAACTGGCAGTAAGTAATACAACAGACTTAACATGTCAATGTAAAATCTCATGAAATTTTTTATTTAAAAAAAAAAATCAATAATATGGGGTATTGATTACATCCAAGTTACGAATGTACAATTGCAACATGAATTTTTACAAAACAAGCAAGGATATTCTTTTTTGTAGTGTGTTTATCTTTTGAGGTTTTATTGGAAGGTCTTTAGAGTTGATTATAAATTATAAATACTCTATCGTAACAGTGATTTTTTTTTTGTATAAGTATTCATAGCTTAGTCTTAGTAAATTAGTGTTTAACTGTTTTCTTTCCCCCTCCATCTAGGGCGTTACATTCCACCTCACTTGAGGAACAAAGATGCTTCCAAAAATGGTGAGTTGAGTGTAACAGTCACCTGCTGAGCCACATTCGGACCCTCAACACAGGTTTGACTTGTGGTGTTCTTGATGATAAAACCCCATCAGAGCATGGTAAAAGCAAGCACAATTGAGAAAAAAATTTTTATTGGTGAGGCGTTAACCAGACTATATTTATTTCTGGTTCTGCCGCACTTCAGACCATCAGGACCATTGAGGACACTTGTCTTATTTTTAACATGTGTACAGAATGAGGAGAGAAAGCCGTGTCGAAAGGGCTTTCTGTGTCTGTACACGATAGCTTATTTTGGCACGGATAAAGTAGGGCAAGTGGGACTGCAAAAACGGCCATAGTCTCGAATTCTCGCCCCAGACTCCTCATAAGTAAGAGAATGGGGCAAATTTCAAACCTCTCTAACTCAGTTTGACATTTCAGTAACTAATTTCATAGGTAATCTTTTTTCTGTCTCACGTGAAAAAAGAGGAGTGCTAGCTATTGGCTGCTCTGATAAAGGGAAATGTGGAGGGTGGGTGGGCTGGTGGTTTTTATCATCTGTAGACTTTTAACAATGTTTTTGTAGCTAGGTTGAGGTGGTTTGGAGGTAGTTGTAAGTTGTTTTTTTTCCTTCCTGTACTTGTTTAGCCTCTTAAAGGCTTTAAATCAAGACACATGTTGTGCCTGACATTAAGTCAGGTAATTTTATATAAAAAAAACAAAAAAAAAAACTTGGAAACATGGTTCTGTGTCATTGCACACTTGACGTTTTTTCTCGTTTTACTGTTTTCTTATTCCACAGCAGGAAATGCTTATTCCGCTGGTAGACAGTGCGGTTATTCAGTGGCACCAGTAAATCTCTGTAAGTCCCTTCTGTCTGCTTTCGCTGAGGGCAACCTGCATTTCCAGATGCATGAAATAGCCATTTTACACACCAGCAAAGCCAGTGCGAAGGGGGGGAGGGTTAGGTCAGACCTATATACATGCACGGTAAACTTAATGATGGGCCCATGATTAATTGATGTGCTTCTCTCTGCTGGGATGCTTGCACTTTAAAATGAGAAACATCTTATAGGTAAAGGGCAAATTAGATGTAACATTAAGGTTGATGGGTTAATGCTCTTCTTTACCACAGTGAGTTGAGATTTTAATCTCTTGAGGCATATGATAGCTTCATTTAAAATGACTTTTTCCCCCTATATTTCACCTGCACTGTCCCCCCCAAGTTTCTTTTAAGCAGTGCCCACAACCATGGCAGGCAGAGTGTCAGCAAAGGCACAGAAATAACTATACTTCAGGATGGGATGACTGTAAGATTGGTAACTATTAGTGTTAAGTCGAGCCCAACACTCATACTGCATGAGCCAGTAATCATGGGTGAGTCTTTTTATAGCCTGCTTCCCTACCTTTGCTCAGGTTACCCAAGACTGGCCTCTCAAGAGCTTGCCTTTTACCATGCCTACAGTGGGGGTTGGCGAAACAGATGTGGTATACCTTGACCTCTACCTGCATGCCATGCCATCTACTTGTTGGCAGAGTTTTCATATTGTATAAAGCTGAACACTGGGGCGTAATCAGATCGTGCCCTTGGTCACTTGAAAAAGAAAATGCAGCAGAAATCTTGGCCTAACACAGCGTTTGTCACAGCTTGCAAGTGAAGTTGCTTATGATGCATGGTGATGGTGCCTTTTTTAAAGACTCTGCACTGCATCACTAGTGTGACTGTCTTACTAATAACGAGACTCTATCTGTGAAACAATGATCTAAGACCTGTTCACTTATTACATTGTCCAGCCTTTTTTATACCATTTTAACATCTGAGTCACAGTCATGAAATCAAAGCTGGGATTTTATTTTGCAGAGAGACTGAAATTTTGAGTGCATTGCTGCACTGGCATCATTCAATCCCACTCATTAACAACGACTCTCTGTTCTTCTTTCAAGTCCTTTATAGACCTTGGGGTCTTTTGTCTGCCTACGACATACTAAGTGGGATTAATGAACACTGCTGTGTGTGCAGGCTTTTCTTCCAACAACTGACCACTCCTTTTAAAAAATACTTCTCTCTGGTGTGAAGTTGAAATAACATTTAAATGTACTGGTGGAAGAGAAACCTGCAAACACTCGCCGCTCCTTGGCACATGACTGAATACTCCTTACCTGTAGCTTCTGTCTGAAAGGGATCTTTGTTTCTCTGAGGTTATTTCAAAGTAGACTGCTTCTCCTTGGCCTTTTTCTTTGGCATTTGAGACTGAACGATCAGTAGAACAATCCTTAGCTGGCATGTACTCAGCATTTAATGGATGATAATGTACGGGAATTGTTCTCTTTGAGGCGGGCAGGTTATCAAAGATAATTTTTACCTTGGCGACATGTGGTCTTTTTGAAGTTGAGCAGGCTTGGGTTGTTGCACAAGCATCTGTAGAGTCTGCAGTCTGGCAGACCTTGTGGCATGATCAAGGTTAGGGCAAGGGGGTGCATCAGGACTGAACTATGTCAGACTGTAGGAGGGGACGTATTCTCCTTTTCCAAGAGACGTGGGATTCACTGAATCACTGTAGCTTGTACTTTGAAGGATTGAAATTCCCAAACTGTCTTGGCTTTTTTAGTCTTTCAAAATCAGTAATTACAGGTTCATACTAATGTTTTTTTGTTTTTACCAAAAATTAAGATAGTTATACATGAAGTAGTTGTGAAATTTCTCAGTTATTTCCTCATTGTTCAAATATCACAGCTTGCATAACAAATCTGGAGAATTCAACATTGCTTCGAATTGGGGAATTATTTCTCTACTACAGCTTTCATGTTTGTTAGCCATGATGCATCACTCCTGGCTACTACAGCATTTTTACTTGATTTTTAAGAGCGAGCTTTTTGATCAAGATGCAGTTTGCATTGTTTTGTTATTTAGCCTTGTTTGTACTTGGTGGTCTGACGTGAACTGAGGTTATCTGCATTGCTGTTGCAGAACGTTAGGCTCAGACACTGCTGCATGGTGTGCTCTGGGGGCACATGCATCATTTTTGTCTGATACGAGTCTGAGTGACTAAATTCTACCACAAATCCTATTGCTAATTTTGTAGTAATTTAAAAAAATACAAAATACATTTGAACTTTACTTTTTAAAAAGTTCAGTGTGGTAAACGGTTGGAAGCGACAGTGAAACTGGGAAGATGTCGGAACGCCACATTTCTGAAATAGAAATAATTACTTTAACTTCCCTCTCTTGATTGCAAAGCAGATTTGTCTGAGACCCTAATTACTCACTGAACTGACCAACATCCTTATCTTGTCACCATGGGCACAGTAAGTTGTGAGCTTGTTCAGAAAATACTGGACAGTAGGCGTTTTGCATTTCCTCTGAATTTATTTACTCAGAACGATATTGGAGACAAAAAACCATGGGACATCTTAACTTGTCCGAGCTGTGGACTGGTGTGCAGCACATAGATCAGTGTGTGCCTGTGTGAAGCATTACAAGGCTTTTCCTTGTGCTTACTTGAAGGTGGGCATCATGGTGGATGCAGTTACCTGTTCGCCGACAGGTACGAGTTATGATTTTCGCCACAGATCTAGAATCAGCCCCCGTTTGGCTGAACCAACTCTCATTCAAAGCAAAGACGAATCTGAGACTAGATCTGTGCAGCCGCTCTTCCCCTTGATGCTGTTGTTGCAAAGCATCAGCTGCGTAGCAAGCCTCACCTTGGCGGTGCTAACTGTCCGTTGTCCCTCCCCCCCTTCCCACCAGCCTCATCCTCAGCCTGCACTGATAACAGTGTGGCCTCCGATGGGAACGATGACACAGCCAGTGTCCAAAGCTGGGCAGATCGTTGTGGTAAATGTCCCATACAGGCAGAGGCAGGGCTCAGTAGGTGTCTTGGTACAGAGAAGTCATCCTTCTAACAAAGCCAGTGTCTTCTTTAAAAAGTTAGATATTTCACAGTGCTTTGATTTCTCTGCATCCATTCTCTTATTCAGATGTAGAACTTGCTTTTCACTTTCCCCCACTTGACGACATTAACTCGACCCATGACACAACTGTTGTTGCAGCATATTTCAGTCCAGTTTCTAGTCTATTATTATAAAGCTGCTTGTATCCCACCTGTTAGTGAATTAGGCTGAAGGCAGGTCAGCACGCAAAGTCTCTATAAGCACAGTCAGATTTTCTACTTGCTTACTGACACTAATATGTTCAGAGTTTTCTCCTGGCAAGACTCTCATTCTGCATGTCCTTTTGTCTCCTCGTGAAGACTCACCTGGATGGGACGGCGGACGCAGCAATGGATTTGTGAATGGTTACCACGACAACCGCTCCAACGGGAGCTTCGGAGGGCGTGGACCCCCTCGCAATGATAGAGGTGGGCGTGGTGCCTACCGTGGTAACAGGGGTGGAGGCTCGTTTAATCAACCATTACAAAATGCAGGTGGGGAAATCCTATCGTGCCTTAAAATATCTGCCTCTAGCTATAGAGTGGTGACAGTGTAGTTTTTAGACGTTAACTCAACCCTCCCCCACCCTTGTTTATCCATGCAGTTGTTATAATATATCAGAGTCCTGTTACTGGGTTTAATTTAGGATGAAATAACGTGGTGATTTTTAAAACGGCTAATGGCATTTTTCTTTAAAAAAAAGGAAAGACCATTTTCCGCCTTTGGTAAGAACGTGATGACTTCTCGCAGCTTTGCAAAAAAAAAAAAATCCAATAATATCAATGACAGTATTTATCTGTTCATTCTAGGTTTTGGCAATTACGAGAACAAAGACGGCAACTGGGGAGGAGCTCCCAGGGACGCTGCCTACAACAGCTTTGGGGGACGAAATGATAGGTCCAAGTCGACCTTCTTCAATGACCGTGGGGCAGGCTCAAGAGGAAGGTCTGTAAACACTGTCACATTTAATAATATACAGTGCTTTGTTTGTTTTAATACAACATCTTAATGGTGTCTTTATTTTGTGATAGTGAACATTTCCATTGCTTTATTTTTTACTAACCAGTAGTGCCTCAGGTAACTGTAGTAATCTTTCAAATGTGGATACAAGGAATAAAATTGGTGTGTTGATCCCTCTGAGGCCATTTAGTTGAAAAATCCCATTACTTGAAATTTCAAAAGGCGACTATTTTCCTAAATGGATGCCATTTCTGGCATATGAAATACATATTTTACATAATTACATAGTTCTACCCATTGGACAGAATTGGATGATTTGGGAATTGCAATTGAATCTTATGTTTTCAACTGTGAGGATGTTGATTCCTAATGCCAGTTAAATATTTTGAGTAAAGTGTATTTATGGTGACATTTTCCTGTACCTCGCTATGATTGTTCTAATTCAGCGGGACTTTTAATTTGTAAAATGTCGGTAAACTTAAAATGGTCGCAGGTTTTTCTTTTTTCCTATATTTCACCTTATACATTGGTAAAATGTTTGATTTGACATCTAGATCATTAATATAGTAAAATTGAGGATGAATTTATTGCAAAAAGACATTACCTTGCCAGAAATGTCAGCCATCTTGGAAATGGAGGCTATCTTGAACTATCTAAAACGTGTTTTATGAAAAGGATTTGTGCCAAGTTTAGCACTTGTATCCACATTTTACAGATTTCTCCTGAAATATGTTGCTATCTGCTGAGCTACTAGCTTATTCAGTTTAGCTGTTAGCTTGCTGAAGCTATTTCAGACACCGACATCTGCCTGGCATAGTTTGCCGCTTTTTGTTTTTGCTCTGAGGAATGAAACGTGGCTTACAGACTCATGTTGTTGTGCGCAGATATGAGCGCGGGGGTTTTGCGGGCGGAGGAAACAGTCGCTGGGTGGAGGACTCCAGAGACGACGATTGGTCCAAGCCCACTGCTCCCAATGAGCGCCTGGAACAGTAAGACCGATTCTGCTCACAAAAATTACAACAAAACTAAACTGTCGGCCATCTTGTGTCTGCATTTCAGCTAAACTTTTCACACCTTGTTTTCTAGCGAGCTTTTCTCTGGAAGCAACACTGGGATAAACTTTGAGAAATACGATGATATCCCCGTTGAGGCCACTGGAAGCAACTGCCCGCCCCACATTGAAAGCGTAAGTCTCTACTCATTCTGAATCTATCATTTTAACATTTAAAGACGTAACAGGACAGTTTGTGTCTCATACTGATGGTGCGTGTGGTTATTCTGTAGTTCCATGACGTGGACATGGGGGAGATCGTAATGGGGAACATCACCCTGAGTCGCTACACTCGCCCCACCCCAGTCCAGAAGCATGCGATCCCCATCATCAAGTCTAAGAGAGACCTGATGGCCTGCGCCCAGACTGGTAAGTTTTTCTACTTACTCTCAATGTGTTTACATGGCAGCTTTAAGTAGATCAGATCTTTTTAAAATAGAAAGTATGGGTTGATGGATCATTCAGTGTGTACCTTAAGTTTTAGATCTTGTAAACAGTGTGTGTCTGATCCCTGCTGTGTTTCAGGCTCTGGTAAGACCGCTGCCTTCTTGCTGCCAGTGCTGAGTCAGATCTACACTGAGGGCCCAGGAGATGCTCTGCAGGCAGCCAAGAACAACGGACAGGTACTGGGGAAAAGAGAGAAGGCACAGTAATTAAACATATTCTGCGTTACCATTCGACGTGTTCCTATAAACATTATTTCTTCCATCCTCAGGAGAACGGAAGGTACGGCAGACGTAAACAGTACCCGATCTCCCTGGTTCTGGCTCCCACCAGAGAGCTGGCCCTGCAGATCTACGATGAGGCGAGGAAGGTGAGCTCCAAGAATCCAGCTGGCAACATCGACCCAACCCTACATCAAATGAAACTTCTTGAAGCTTAATCGTTTCCTCTTTTTCCATCTTTCTAGTTTGCCTATCGCTCTCGTGTGCGTCCCTGCGTGGTGTACGGAGGAGCTGATATCGGTCAGCAAATCAGGGACTTGGAGAGAGGCTGTCACCTGCTCGTGGCCACACCTGGACGTCTGGTTGACATGATGGAGAGGGGCAAGATCGGTCTGGACTATTGCAAGTCAGTATAACACAGGGGTCCACTCAGATTGTTTAAAAAAAAAATAAAATAAAAAAATGGACTGACTCCAGTATTTATTTTTGTAATTTTTAGGGCTTTAATATTAATATATTATTTTCCCAATTAATCAATTAGTTGTTTTGTTTATAAAATTGCCAAAAATAATGAAAAATCGCCACAAACCCAAAGATACTTGTTTCACATTGACATACAACAAACACAATAAACCTTTTTAATGAAGTATGACGTGTCTGTGCAGCTACCTGGTCCTGGATGAGGCCGACCGCATGTTGGACATGGGTTTTGAGCCCCAGATCAGACGCATCGTGGAGCAGGATACGATGCCGCCTAAAGGCATTCGTCAGACCATGATGTTCAGCGCCACTTTCCCCAAGGAGATCCAGGTGTGTATGAGGCTGTCACAATGCGTTTATAGAGTCTTGCTTCATGTGATAAATATCTGCGTACTTATCTGTTTCGTTTCGTTTGTTTGCATAGATCCTGGCTCGTGATTTCCTGGAGGATTACATTTTCCTGGCAGTGGGACGTGTCGGTTCCACTTCAGAAAATATCACCCAGAAAGTGGTCTGGGTGGAGGAGACAGACAAGAGGTCCTTCCTCCTTGACCTGCTCAATGCCACAGGTGAGAAATGCAAACACAAAAATCAGTGTTTGTTTTTTTTCCTCCCATGAATGTCACATTGGGCTCTAACCCATCATCCTGTGTTTGTCAGTCTGCCCCATATCAAGCTAATATTGACTTTGCTACATCTCTGCTAACAAATGTTGTTCGTTTATAGAAAGATAAGATTTAAAAACAGTGTGATGCAGGGGTGATGAGGCACTGACATCACATGCCGTGTTTTTTAAGGGGGTTTGCTTCTCATGATGATCTAAAGCTGTGAAAGTTGTGTACTGAGCAGCCTTACGTTTACTGGCCGGTTTGGTTTTATCTTAGTTATTCCCAGTGAGGTTCAGGAAAATGTGACAGAGGCCCCAGAGAAACCGGGTAAGTGTGAACATACCATAACTTCACTCTGACCCACAAGCCAGAAACATCACATCCCACAGCTCATCCTGTCCCTCCGCTCCCCCCCGCTTGACATGCTGCCTCAGTTCTGTTTTTTATTATTTTTGTTTTTTTTTTCCATTTTCTTCCATTTCCAATAAGAGCTTGTAGGATCAACGACAACGTTTTTGCCTCGCACCAAATAGACCTAGTGAAAAGGGAGTTCCTTTTGTAGCGCTGCAGTGTGTTTTCAACACCAGCGCTAATGTCAGCTGGCTCGACATGATCGTGTTGGCCGGTTGTCATAGAAAGAGCTCTCAGCTTCCATGAGTCAGATGGCTGTGGCAGGTTTAATGGCACCAACCTGTTCAGTGAACATACGACAACAACAAGGTTCTGTAGATCTTAGTTTAAACCGCTCTAATAAATTCCACTCCTTTTTTCTTTTTAAGTTGAATTATGTAGAAAGACCTGTGTTTTGTAACTTGACTTTACCTCCAAAGAAACAACACACATTGCTTTTGTGCTGTTTCCACGGTAACCGGTGCAGCTGCCACTATAAAAAGCAAACTGATGTGTAATATATGTCACGGACAGCCTCATTTAAAAAGTCACAATTGGCCGTTATTCAACCAAGGTGAAGAGGCTTGGGGGAGAGGGGTCAACTGCATGTAAATGGCGAAGTAGGTGGCCAGTTACCACCTCAAAAATTTAGCTTGACTGATTGGCCGGATCCGGGCTTTGATTTTAAAGAACTCACAGGCTTAATTAATAATGGAGAGGATGGAGCTTTGACGGATGTAGCTTTGTTTTTCCGTGCTTGTGCCAGAGTGCGTTGGTAAAACAGTGACAGGGTTAGCTGTGAATGATGCGACCTGTCCTTCCCCATCACTCCTCAGCCATTTTTATTTCAAAAGCCATTAATGCCATATATCTAGATTTTAATTTAACAATTCAGATTTTTAAGTTATTCATCTCATCTCTAGCAGAAAAACTGAAGCCAGGGTTGTCAGTAAATGAAAAGCTTCTTATGCAGCCCCTGTCTCCATCTCTGAGTTTTCATGTTGGTTGTTTGATTTTTTTTTTTTTTTTTTTTTTTTTTTTTTTTTTTTTACTTCATAAACTTGCAACTTTTTCAGTATGACAGTTGTAAGTTCCCATCTTTTTGGTTCAAATATCCATCTATAGCCCCGTTCCCAGTTATCAAAGATTTCTTTCCACCACCTTTTCCTTTTCTTTTTTTTTAATTTATTTTTATTTTATTTTTAAAAAAAATTTTTCATACTCTTCATCCTGCCCTCGTCCTCTTTGGTCTCATCCTCTTTTGTTTGCGGTTGCACAGGTAAAGACTCGTTGACTCTGGTGTTCGTGGAAACCAAGAAAGGAGCCGACGCTCTTGAAGACTTCCTCTACCACGAGGGCTACGCCTGCACCAGCATCCACGGAGATCGATCCCAGAGAGACAGAGAGGAAGCTCTGCACCAGTTCCGCTCTGGACGCTGCCCCATCTTGGTGGCTACAGCTGTAAGGGACACGACTATCATTAAACTATATATATATGTGTATGTGTGTGTGTGTGTGTGTGTGTGTATAATAATAATGAATTTCACCAGGAGATTGTGGACTTGCCTTGTTTAAATTATTTAAGAGGTTTGATATATTGAGTACTTTTGGGCTTTAAACACTGGATCAGATCTGATTTAGAATGATTTCTCCAAGATGAAGATTAAAAGATTTAATTTACAAAATCTATTTATAAAAAAAAAAAGGGAGCCACATGCTTTTCCTCTTGGGTAAATGAAAACATTTGCTTCAGTTTGCTAAATGTACCTTTTGATTAATGTGAAATTTACATTATCAAAACCAGGAATGAGCCGTTTCCATTTTAGATCCACGTTGGTTAATTATCTGAATTTAAACTGACTGTTACTGTGTCAAAGAGCAGGAAACAAAATATTGAGTTTACAAAGTCTCTTTGACATTTTGGAAATTCCCTGGAGAACAACCAGGCCAACTGGGTCACAGAGGAAACTGTGGCTTTGGCTCAGCTGAAGGACATTGTTGGCAGACTTTCGTAGCTGTTGCTAATTAACTCAAGCTTAATAATAAAAAACGTGGACAAAATGAACCCAGTGGTTTTCTCCCTTGACTCTGACTTGATATTTAAACAACCTTTTTCCTCCTCTACTTCTGCAGGTCGCTGCCAGAGGTCTGGACATCTCCAATGTGAAGCACGTCATTAACTTTGATTTGCCCAGTGACATTGAGGAGTACGTTCACCGTATTGGCCGTACGGGACGTGTGGGCAACCTCGGTATGAACCTTTTTTATATATATCTATATATATATATATCTTCGATGCCTGTTGTGTAACGTTTAATAAAAATTAAGTGGCTGTATAATCTGACCCCGGTTCTGTTTTGTGCAGGTCTGGCCACGTCGTTCTTTAACGACAAAAACAGCAACATAACCAAAGACTTGCTGGACATCTTGGTGGAGGCCAAGCAGGAGGTTCCCTCCTGGCTTGAGAGCCTGGCCTACGAGCACCAGCACAAGAGCACAGGCCGCGGACGCTCAAAGAGGTAAGTCGCACACTACACCACCTCGTCGTCAGGTGTAACTCACAGGCCACACCTGAGTGTCTTTATAGCTTTAGTCTAATGATAGTTCTACACGTCATTTCACAAACCAGGTTGTCATGTGCTCTTAAACATAAACCATATCCTCTCCCTCGGAGAGGTCGATGACTGGATTACCATGTTTGGAAATGATGATGGTGAATAGACCCAGTAAGTTTTATCAGTCAACATCACTAAGTATTGTGGGTCAAGGCCAACAAGTAGGTCTGCTCTGGAAAATCTTACGTGTTTATTAAACCACGTTACCAGCTTGGACAGGGCTTTATAAGCTGATTCATGAATTTGTCATGTAAAACATTTTAACTTTTGTAACTTGTTTTGCTGCTGAGGATTTTTCTTTTCTAATGAACACACGTTCTCGTCTCGTCTTATTTAGGTTCTCTGGCGGTTTCGGAGCCAGAGATTACCGTCAGACGTCCGGTGGTTCTGGAAACTTCAGTGGCAACCGTACAGGACGTAACCCTGGAGGCCATGGAGGAAACCGTGGCTTTGGTGGAGGTGAGGAACCAGTATTTTCTGCCCTTTTTATCTGTGGTTCACTTGAAACCGTCAACACTTCTCTGTAGAATCGTGTTGCTGCATAAAAGCCACAGGTTCCAAATATTGAGCTTATTGCACGCGATATCTTTAAAGCTGACCCAGTGTCAGTTTAATTTAAATGTATTGAATGACAATTTTAAAAAGCATCTCAACTATCACCTGACCTCTGACCTTTCCATTCACAGGAGGCTTTGGTGGCAACTTCTACAGCAACGACGGCTACGGAGGAAACTACAGCCACTCTGGTAGTGTGGATTGGTGGGGCAACTAGTCGCTTAAGGAGTAGGTTGCCATGCCAACCCGACCCAATGGAAACCACATGTTAACTTAAGCCAGACCATAACAACCCTCCCTGTGTAGCTTCACTGACACACAGTACATTACCAACCCTGGTTCTCTGCCATTCGCTTCTCTCAAAAAGGAAGTGCAGCACGACGCAAAAGGAAAGTCACCAGCACGTGCAACGCACCGGAGACCGCAGAGATTCGCACACCTCAGAGTGAGCATGGATGCTGACATGCGTTGTCCGATAGCAACCTCGGACTTTTCATCGTTAAAAGTATTTTTGTTCTTTTTGTGGAAGGAAAAAAAAAAAAAACCAATTGAATAACCTGAGGATCATTTGTATGTTAATGTACTGTGCCTTTTGAATTTAAACAGGAAATCTATGTTTTCATTTCACCAGATGAACATGGCCAAGAGCTCTAAATTTGTTTTTACAGTTATTTTGTTTGGTGAAAAAAAAAAATATATATATATATTAGAAAGGTAAAATAAGCTTGGACTTAATCAAACCTTGGCAAACACTGGGATATTGTGGCTCTCGGAGTCATGATTCCATTTGAACTTCAAATTTATCGCAGGAACATCATGTAGCCTTTTCTATAGTCAAACAGCTAATGGAGCCATTACTACATCTAATACAAACTGGGCCACTCTGTGAAGCAACCGCACGGTCCCGAGGGACAAAGTTACATTTGTTTTCTTTCTGTTTTTGCTCACTCTATCCTGGACAGGCTCCTTTTTATGGATATGGTAGTCTTTAAAATAGCCATTCCTATTGTAATCTTAAGAAACACAGAAGTCATTAAGCTCAGTGCCAACGATCGCTGAGGTATAAGCAAGAATAATCAATGCTGGATCTTGTTACTCCACATTTTTCAATTGACTTGACAGTGTTATGGCAGCTAGTATGTTACCAAGTGCTAGCTACATTAAGTGGGCGGTGTTTTTTGTTTATTTTTACTTGAGACATTTTTGGTGCAGGTGTGTGCAAAATTGAAATTTTTTTTTTTTTTTTTTTTTTTTTAATTGTTTCTCTACAAATATGTATCAAAACAAAAAATGCCTGCCATCTTGAAAGTGAAGTTCAAAATGGCTGCATAAAGGACCACAGCATCGGGAGGGCATAGCGTGGGTGTTAGTGTTTACTGAATCGACCGGCAACCACGAGGCCCAGATGGTATTCTACGCTTGCAAGTGTTTTGTTTTTTGGTCAAGGAGAAAGGACACGTGAACTGAGTCGCAGGCTTAACTTAATTACAAACGTTTTCTCTTTTCAAGCTGCGTTGGAGGCATGGTTCATCTTTAAGAGACAGGCATTTGAATGATCACTGAGGTTTATCAATTTAAAACAGCGAGGGGACGGAGCAGGGGGGGTGGAGCAGCACTCCGACCACTGGGGTTAGGGGGGAACAAAGGGGGTAGGCGCGTGGGGTGGGGGGGGGGGG
>NW_019524935.1:287182-295390 GCF_002814215.2 Seriola lalandi dorsalis
GGGGGGGGGTGCGGTTTTCAGTGCACCGCCATCGTCGGTGACTTTGGTTTCCATTGCTGCGTAGTGTAACTGTGGAGGTGGCCAAAGACGGGGAGTGTCCACTTCCTTTCTGGAACATTAAAGTACTGTCAGGCCCTCTGGGAGTTCATCTGCTCAGACATGTATAATAAAAAATAAAAAAAATCGGTGGCTTCGTGAAGCCAGCGCAGGCTTTTCCTCTCAGAGAGGAGCAGCCATCGAGAGGAGGAGAGATAGGGGCGTTTCACCTCTTAAATGCTCCCAATTTTCTCATCGGGTGTGTTGTGCCTTGAAACCTTTTTTTAAGAAATTGAACTAAAAGCGGATGCACTGACAGTGTTGAGAACTTGAGATTGAATGGTGCTACTTGATTTAGGTGTGTAGGCCCTTGTATGTCGTGCCCATCAAGTTTTACAAAAGTTCTTTTATTGCACATCTAGAGTTTTATATAGATGTCTTGACTATGTGTCCTTAAGCTTCCAAATATTGTGTGTGAGGAGATTGTGAAAAACGCAGCTTGTTTACAAAGGGGAAGGGTTCTCAACGTTTAAACCAGGATTTATTTGGGACCAGGGGATTTAGCAGTTGGGGGAATTTAGCCATTTGCACAGATTTCTAGATTCTACTTTTGCTGCTAGTTTTGTGTAATTTATTAAGCATTTTTGACAAATATTTATTTTTGTAAGCCTCAAAGTGATTCTTTGAAAGTTTCAGAAACTTGACCAAAAGACAGTACAAAAAACACTGGCACTTGAATGTTGAATGTCACCTGTATGCGTGAAATTTATATATTTCGGGGTAGCGTGAGCTTTTTAATGTTTAAGATACATTGGACTCAGTAAATAATATCCACAGCTGTTTCGGGGCCTTCTCAGGGCCAGTCATCTCTATCAGATTATACCAATTGGTCATCAAAATTTGAAATGGAATTGAAAAAACATGCCAAGGTTTGGAATATAGCTGTCAAAAGAGCAAATAAATTTCCTAAGCATATCGGTGCAGAAGTGTTCAGATTCTCCAATTGTGTGCATTATTGATTCTTTACTCTAATTTGACCTGATAATTATTTTTCTCCAGTGAATGTCTGGCACATGGCAATCCTTAAAGAAACAAACATGTGGTTTATTCTCATTGTTGTATTTGCATATATGACGCCTCTGGAGTTCTCCTCGAATGTGGAGCAGGTCTGCAGCATTCGCTTCCAGAGCAGCTGTCGGAGCTGTTTTTAATGATGAACAGGAAGTCCGTGCTGTGCGCGTCGTTGTAGGCAGCGCCCGAGACTTGTTCCACGTTCTCTTGAGAACCCTAGAGCTCTTTAGATGTAGACTTTGCTTTCTGTAATAGCTTATAGGCTCCTGCACTGCATGGGAAATACTCAGCTGTGCAATTGTATGATTTTACCAAAATAAAATGTTTGAATGCAAAAGTATCTTGAAAAATCAAGCATGTTTCCTGAAGACTTGTTTACTGTAGTCGTGCAGAGAAGACCTGTAGCAAGCCGCATGCTGCCTTGTGTGGGTACAGGGCGGCTGGGCGGTGTAAATCAATTTGGTATAGATTGGACGGGATTCATTTCTTTTTGACAAAAAAAATATAAAGATTTCATTTGTAAATTGAACGGTGTCAATTGTCTTATTTTCCTAAAGTGACTTGATGGTTTCAACATTTTAAACTTTACCCTTTTCCATTCAGTGTTTTTGCTTTAACAGCTCAAGAGTTGTATCTTAATGTTTGCTAAACTAAAGAAAATGGAAACAACCATGGTAAGATGGTGCAATTCTTTCCAAGTTTGTGGAAACATGATGTTGGAAGTCACTTCCTGTTTCAGCACTAAGCAGGAAAACTGATAAATTCTCCACAGGTGCTGGAAGCAATTTGCACAATTTATTTATTTTTTTTAACTATAATCTGCAAAGATTTAATTCTATGGGGCCATGATATTTTCTACAAATTGCAGCCTCTAAATTCACCATAAATCAACGACAAACAAAACGTCAACGACCTTCATGTAGTTGGAATTATTGACAGACTGCTGTATTATACTGTATTAGTTTGAGCTGGGTGTAGAAGACACATCTGTGATTTTAGTAATACACGTGAAGACAAAATTCCCAGTTACTGACAGTGATCAGTGTCTCAGTGTCACTTCAATGCTGCATTAAAAATACAGAACTTAATGGATACACAATGAAAAACGAAATATATTCTTTTATTAATATATTGCATTTCTATGTTAACAGGAAAGGTAAAGTTATGTAATTTTTCCACATTAAAATCACTAAAAACAACTAGGACTGTGTTCTATATGTTCAGCTGTGTTCTTACATTTTCCTCAAATCATTCCATCAATTCTCAAACCAGCGAAATCTGATTTTAATGATGGTAACTTTCATTGGTCGCCTGTCAGTGACGTCATATCCTCTACGCGCAGGCCTCGGCGTTGCCGTTACCCGCCAGAAGCTCAAAATTGACTTTTAATCCAGTTTTAAATCACATTTGTAAGATTCGCTTTTTTACACCTTGGTGGTTTTCAGCTCAATATTTGAACTAGATGAAGGATTTTAGTCGTCGGACTTCTGGATCTGAAGTTATCAGAGAAACAAGCTTGAGGAAACGTTAGACAGCTCAGCTCCCAGCCGTTGGAGACGACTTGTCCCGTGTCTTCCGAACCGCATCGATAAATCAATTATTTTTTAAAGTGAAACCGCTCTATTCAGTGTTTCTACCAATGTTCACCTCTTGGTCTGTGTGTTATGGAGAGGAGGAAACCTTTGTGGATAATTCGGCTGCCGGTAAAAACCTGCGGAACGTCTCGATCACAAGTTATTAAAGACAAAAGGTAAGTGGCCGCTCCTAGACGTCTTGTGTCCGAAGAAAAGCGTCAGTGAATCGCTGATTTTTTTAATGTGAAACTACTTTATTCGGTGTTTCTACTGATTTACATCCCCTGCTCTGTTTGTTATGGAGAGACCTCTGTTCGGCTGCGGGTAAAAACCTCCTGAACGTCTGGTTTGTAAGTTATCAGATAAACAGTGGAAGGTTAGCAGCAACAAGCTCCCAACGTTTCCCTGAAGTCTCCGTAAAAAAACTGACTTTAAATCATTCCGTTCGAGCAAAACTGTTTGTTTTTGCCATGTTTAAAAATGAGACACGTAGAATAAAAAGATTTTGAGGAAATATCACAAATCCAATCTTAAATTTGGTTATATTTTCTGATGGAAGTGTATTTCACAAATGGTTAGTTCACGGACCGTCGGGAAGTTGAAAATTAGACTATTCTTTCTGTTTTTTCAGCATCTGGCTGCTTTATACAGTGTTTTATATTGGTTATAAATACTGGGCCTGTTTAACTTGGAGAGGAAGACACCTCTGTGTATAATTCAGCTGCCGGTAAAAACCTCCTGAAAGTCTGGTTTGTAAGTTTTGAGACAAACAATAAAGGCTAGCTGCAATCTCAACGTTCACGAGACAATTACTAATTTTTTTCGTTTAAACAAACTGTTTGTTTTGGGCATTTTAAAAAAAATAAAAGAGACACGTAGAATATTGTGATTTTGAGGAAATGTCAGAATTTTAAGCTTGGTGGTGATAATGGTGGTGAAGACAACAACTCCTATGACCCTACAGTGTTTCACGGCGTCACACAACGCCATATTTTGTTGTTGTTTTGATTGAGCGACACCTAGAGGCAGAAGTTACAGACGGTGTGTTTAAGAGCGTCCCATAAATCAGAATATTTCAAAAACATTGATGATCAAATCTCAACTGTTAAAGAAAATGCGAGCTGTTCACTAAACACACTATAAGACACTTACATGTCCCGACCAGCAGTCCTCTGGAAGGGATTTTTTTAGAATTGCAACTAACAGGTATTTTTATTCTTGATTAGTCGTGTAGAAACCATTAATTATTCTGCTTTTTTTGCTTTAAAAACAGCTAAAACAATTCATTGATTATCCAAATCGTTTCTTTCCTTTGACTAATAAATTAGTTGATTAATTGACTAAATGTTGCATCTCTAGTTTTTCCCAGTTTGGTGTGAAAGAACGTTTTCACACGTCACAGTAGGAAAAGCACTTATTATTATTATTATTATTATTATTATTATTATTATTATTATTATTTAGGGCTTGGACGATTATCCGACGTAATCGACGTTGTCGATTATAAAAATTATTCGACGTGGAATTTTAGTGTCGTGTAAAACCACACAGGGTAAATGTTCATAGAACAAAACCGGAACTTTCTAATGGGACGGTTTATATCCATCGTCTTTGGTTTACCCGGATACAAGCGCAGCGCACGGACTGGGACAACGCGGTGACGTAATTGAAGTCATTGACTACGTAAATGATTTGCGTCTGTGTAAATCTATTTGAACAACAAGGCGGCGTCTACCAGCAGCACGACGGAGCGTGTGGAGCAACACGCGGCAAAAAAGGCTCGTTCACTGTCCTCCAGAGTTTGGGAATACTTTAATCTTGACACCGACAGTGCGGTAGACTGCAGACTCTGCAAAGTGCATCTGGCATATCACTCTAGCACGACAGTCATGCACGAGCACATAAAGAGGAAACACCCTGGTACAGCGAGTCAAGATGTTGGACGGGGCAAATTGTTATATTAAATGACTAACTGGAAAATAATTGCAATAAAATTAGTTAGGTTAATAAAAAAATAATCGTTAGATTAGTCGAATAATTGAAAAAATAATCGCTAGATTAATCGTTTAAAAAATAATCGTTTGGGACAGCTCTATTATAATTAATATAATAAATATTATTTTATTATTTGCAATAAAATGAATAATCGCTGAATTCATTTTGAATTTAGCTGCTTCAGGTTCAGGCTCATGGCTCATGACCCTTGAATAGAACAGAGCCATGGTTAATGTTTTCAGTGAGTTTCAAAATGTCTGCTGTGAAAGTGCCGACTGCTCCTGGGTCTGAGTGGGAGCTAAGTCCTGCAGCCAGGAAACCGTACGAGTGGATGAGGCCGTTATAGCAGCAGATTCACTTTCTTGGTGTTCACCAATGAGATACGGGTGTAATATGTTGCAGGCAGTCAGACCAGGTGAGCTGAAAACCAGACGACCCAAATCCAGAGGGCTGTCACTCGCCTCCTCCCCATGGTAACCAGATGTGCAGAGAGCATGGTAAGTGTGTGTGACATATTTTTTTATTAAGAGACTCGTTCTGCTGGAAAAAAGAAACCTGACCTGTATTTTATGCCTCTGCTGATGCGCTCCACTCTCACCATCTGTGGCAGCTTTTGAGCAGCGGAAAGACAAAACAGTTTTTACCCCAATTTTTGGGAGAGTTTTTCGTGTTACTCTTGAAAAGGTCACATGGTCTCGAATTTGCTGAGTAGGTTTCATAACCGCCGAGCCAGTGACACCCATTAAAAGCTTGTTGTATAATTTCTGTGTCATTTTGACAAATAAGGTTTGAGGGACGTTTCAAGTCCGGTGAACCAATGTGGGGGTGTGGGGGTGGGGGGCTTACTGAACAGACATAACGGACACAGGCACAGGGGCCCAAGAGGTCAGGGGGCCCCTCAGCCAGACACAAAGCAATGACAAACAGACACAAACGACCACACAGAGACTCAAAATTACTAGAGAGACAAAGAACTAAAAAAGAGACGAGATGACAACAAAGAGAAACAAAAGAACCACAAAGACGATGGACGACACAATGTTTTGCGTCTCTGTCAGTGTGGGTGTCATGGTTGAACTACAGTAAGACATTCAGCTCTGGAGAAACACGGAGGTCCGTACAGCTCGTACAGTAAAGTAATCTTATTTGACAAATTGTATTGATCGCCTCTCTCATCAGATCACACTGCTGATGGCCAGCTGATCCTCTAATCCATTTCAACATCTGCATTTCTGATAAGTTTTACTTCCAACTTCATGCT
Organism: Seriola lalandi dorsalis; assembly: GCF_002814215.2. Lineage (NCBI taxonomy): Eukaryota > Metazoa > Chordata > Actinopteri > Carangiformes > Carangidae > Seriola > Seriola lalandi. Next base: position 293,120 of record NW_019524935.1, read on the forward strand.
CGTGTGTGTGTGTGTGTGTGTGTGTGTCTGTGTGTGTCTGTGTGTGTCTGTGTCTGTGTGTGGGGTGTAATCTGTGTGTTCCTAAGTTACCGTTCTGCCTTGGCCGTTTGATCTGAAAGCTTTGCTTTACTTCTGTAATCCTGCCAGCTGCCTATCTCCATCTCCATCCACCCATCACTCCATCCAGGGGATTTGACTGCCATTAAGAGATGGCTTTTTGGTGTGTGTGTGTGTGTGTGTGTGTGTGTGTGTGTGTGTGAGGTGGGGGGATGAAGTGTAAAAACACAACCACATACACTCCACCAGGAGAACTGTGTCAGGCAGAAACGTCCAGTGAGCTCAGTTATGCGGCTGAAGGTGCAGCGTGCAGACTGATGTGGGATGGGGAGGATGGACACATGCGAGAACATCTGGATTGTGACTTTTAACCCACATGGATGCAACTGTCTGGAAATATCTACAGGTAAATCACTGCTATTTCTGCATGTTGGTTTGCTCGGGTTAACAGTGGTGATTGTGGATGACCTATAGGGCCCGACAGGTCAGGGGCCCCTGGGCCAGAGCATCTGTATGAAGGGACTGTTTGAAAAGTCAGAGAGCTCAGTTAGAAGACACAACACGACCACAGAGAGACAAAAAATGACCAATAAGAGACACAATGACTGCAAGGAGATGCTAAATGTCTATAATGTGATGCAAAACAAGTACAGAGAGACTCAAAACGAAAAGAGATGCAGAATTACCACAAAGGAATGACTAAAGACTAACGACTACAAAAATGTAAACCAACTACGAAGACGCAAAATGACCACAGAGAAAAGCAAAATAGACACAAAGAATGACCACAGGGACACAGATCGACCTCAGAGACAAAAGTCCTTCAGTCTAGGGGTCATTTATAGGAAGGGAGGGGCCTGTACCTGCCTGTGACATAGTGTAAATTAGCATCCTCAAAGATTATATCAGACGTAACTCTGTGCTTCTTTTAAATTTAAGAGTCAAACTGAGGCAAAACTACAACTGTCTTTGTCACGTACAGTGTTTATATAATTCATATTAGTTCATCATAAGTGCTACTGTGCTGTTTTTGTGCCATTTCAGACCTTCGTTAATCCTGGCATGTCCCAGATGAGAGACTACAGTAATGACTGTCATCACTTTCACTGGTCAGTTTCAATCCCTTCACTCTTCTACTGTGTTTTTCCCTCTTCAGCTGTAAAAATGATTTCACAGCCTCGACTGAGTTGCTCCTTAACTTCAAGGTTTTTATTTTCCACAAACCACCCGGAAAATTGGGTTTTCCTCCGTCAAAAGACTTTTCATCTGCGGAGGCCGGGTGATTGATTGATCAGACTAAAAGGCAGGGCCGAAGTCGAGCTGACGTGGACTGGCTGCAGGGTGAAATCCCAGACAATACCTATTGTTGTGAGGCTAATCTCTGATGTAAGCTGTTCTTTCTTAATCACATCATCATTTCACCAGCAGCTGGCAAAGAGCAGGTCAGCCCTCAACCTGCCAGTCAACGTGACTCCAACATCAAATCATCGCTGCGCCGGCGTCCTCATGCTGCTGCAAACATCAATGCAAGCATTTAATCTCAGGAAGGGGCGAACGCAGGATCTGCGTATTTTGTTTTTGTTTATTGACTAACATTGATGATGTTTTGTAGATTTTTTTTAGTTAGTCAATTAATTTGGTGATGATTTTCTCAAGTAATTGATTAGTGGTTTGGTCTCTAAAGTGACAGAAAATAGTGAAAAATGCTGTATCGTATAAAAACAGAGGGAAACAGCAAATCCTCAAACTGGAGAAGCTGGAATCAGCTGTTTGGCACGTTTGCTTGAAAACATGTATTTGAACAATTAATCAATTATCAAAATAGTTGCTAATTAATTTTCTGTCGATCGACTAATCGATGAGTTGACTAATTGTTTCACCCCTAAAAGCCTGAGCCTCCTACAGGAGCTTTATCACCTTTAGAGTGTAGTTCTGTGGAGCTTTAAGCTAAATGCTAACATCGCATCGGCATGGTAACATATGCTACTTATGGCTGATAGGAATGTCATTAGATATTTGATCATAAACCAAAGTGTTGACAAATGATAATGGTCGTCAAGGAAACGGGTCAAATTCAGAACATGAGGATGTTGATTTCCCTGTTAGTGCAGGAGGAGAGACTCCTGTCTTCTCTTTCAAACACTTTAAAGGAATAGTTTGACATTTTGGGAAATCTCATTTCATCTCTCCAGTATTGTTATAGAGGGGGGGGGG
>NW_019524935.1:295410-304808 GCF_002814215.2 Seriola lalandi dorsalis
GGGGGGGGGGGGGGGGGGGGGGGGTATGTTGTACTTCACAGAGTGAAGTACAACATATTCTGAGTCCTGAGGAGATTTTGGAAATGATTTCTTTCCTGATTAACAAACAGAATACATTTACAGAATATATTGCAGTAATCAGCAAAAACAAAACTCCATTCGCTCCCAAACAAAGCAAGTAAAACAAATAAAGCAAATCTGCAGCTTTAAACACAAAGTCCCACAGAAGCCGAAGTGTAATCACATATTTATCTGCTGCAGAGATTTACATACAAAGTGTGTTCACAATATTGAAGTAGAGCTGCAACAATTAGCTGATAAATCGATTAGTTGATTGAAAGAAGCTCAATCAGCAATTATTTTGATAATCAATTAATTGTTTCAGTCATTTTTAAAGTGTAAATACCAAAGATTCTCTGATTCGCTGCTTTTCTTTGTTTTAAATGATAAGAAACTTGTTGATGACGTGTTCTAGACAAAATGATGAATCTATATATATAGCACTATATTTGAGTAAGTAAATACATTTTCACGTCTTTATCTGGATCTGTCTTTTATGTCGCCCCCCCTTCATCCTGCTTCCAGTCTCTGTGCTGTGCCTGCTGCCTCAGGCGGTGCTGGCTCGGTGGGCGTGCGTCCGGGCGTGTCCGGCGTCCTGCTCCTGCACTCAGGAGAAGAGCTGCAGCGTGCTGTGCGACCGCTCCGCCCTGGCTGAGCTGCCCAAAGAGTTTCCCTGCGAGGCGTCCGCCATCAACCTGGACAAGAACAGGCTCAAGTTCCTGTCAGAGCGGGCCTTCGGGACCCTGCCCTCCCTCAAGTCTCTGTCTCTGGACCACAACAACATCTCCTTCATCACTCCTGGAGCATTCAAGGTTCGCTGAGTTTGAACTTTTGTTTTGTATTTTAAGTTTCTCCTTAAAACAGACAAAACTAAATTTGGGACACGTGGATGATAAACTTCATCATTAGAGAAGAGGTTCAGGATTGGTTACAGTAAACTGGGAACAGACGAGGTGAACGTTTCCTGTGATGAAGGTTTCTCAGTATTTACCTCCAGCAGGACAAATGTAGTTCTGATAAACATGGTCAATATCTCAGTCTTTATTGGAAATAAAGCAATTTAAGAAGAAAACACAAACCTCTGTCAAGGCTGTAATATTCTATATATGTGTTCATATATATATTTTAATGACAAAAAACATTTAGTAGCTGCATCAAAATACATGCTCAATACATCTTACTCGGTATCTGATGAGGGTCTTCCAGCGTTAAAGGGCTGGTTCATCCAAGACAAATACAAACAAACATTTTCTTAAGTTAAGCTAGTGGTGCTCAGACCATCACAAAATTACATTTGAACAACCAAAACAGCTTTGCACAGAAACAGTGTCCAGATTAATCGGGACATTAAACAGATTGTGAATTATTTTCTACTAAAGATTCAAAATTCAACAAAAATTAATCTAAATAAAATAAAAACCATCTGCACGATCAGATACCGCCGGGTTTAGGTGGGATTATATTTTTGGAGTGACCTTATTCTGCAAACAAACAAATTGGAAGTAAAGATGTTTCATTAATGAGTAATAAAAGTGCCATAAAGTCTGTTCTCTTGAGGCAGCTGAGGCTGAAGACAGTTTGGGGTCTTCATATCCTTTATTAATAAATGCTCTATTATAAATAAAAGTCCTGATTTAAAATCTTCTTTTGTGAAATAACTAGTAGCTGTAACTGTCGGATGAATGTAGTGGATGAAAAAAGTAAAATATTTGCCTCTGAAATGTGAACATGTGGAGTAAAAGCAGGAAGTGTGATGAAATTCCACCTGTGCCCTGCAGGGCCTCGCCAACCTGGTGGAGCTGAAGATGGCGCACAACGAGTACATCAGCTACCTTCACACGCGGACGTTCACGGGCCTGAAGAAGCTGGTGCGTCTGGACCTGTCCGACTGTAACCTCTTCAACATCCCCGACCGCATCTTCATAGAGCAAACGGCGCTGAAGGAGCTGCTCTGCTTCCAGAACAACTTCCGCAGGATCCCCGGAGCCTTCAGAGGCATGGAGAACCTGACGCACATCTACCTGGAGAGGAACAAGATCGAGGCCGTGGCCTACAATTCCCTGCTGGGCCTGGGTAGTCTCAAGTAAGTCACCGGCTGCAGGGGAAGGTAAAACCTCAGTGTTCTACAGTTACACTTGTTGTACTTAGCGAGCCCTGATCCAGGAACATGGTCCAGCTGTCTCTATATATTTGGACATTTCAGTCACTCAGAGGCTCATAAATACGGAGGCCTAAAGTGGTCAATCTTAAAAAAATAAAAAAAAAACACAATTATGAAATAAATAATGACATGAAGTACTATATTTAAAATAAATAAATGAAACAATACATTATGAAATAATTTACAAAATTACAAACTTTGTGTATTATATTTATTCCATGATGGAAATTTCCAAAATACAGTTTAAAATGTCTGTTTTTATTTCATCATGACATTTTTATTTCACAGTGTCACATTTCATGATGACAGTGGCGACGTTAGCGAACTCTCACCCGCGTTAAGTTGTTTTTAACAAACAACTGCCACCAAGTGAACCTGGTTAGCACCTGTTAACTAGTCAGAGGAATAAATGAATAATAATAATAAATAATCAATAAAACGGAGCTCAGAGGCAAAGAACTTAATGTTTCCTTTCATCTAGCTTCACAAAGCTGCACATGCTATCTAGCTAACCGGCTAACTAGCTCAGCAGACTTGTGAGCGTTGCCTCTGCAGCCTCGTTAATTCATCCACAGTGGAAAAAGTGCCATTATAAAATAAAATATGTCATGAAACCTGACGGGAAATACAAGTACGAAGAGTTTCATTAATTTCAACTCACATTCATTTCACAAATACTGCACTCGTTTCTATATTTTTTCTTTGGATTATTTATTTGATTATTTATTTTAAAATTGAATTGATTGATGACTTTGGGGTTTTCGTACATAAAATTTTTTTACAGGAAAGACTCACCAGAAGTTACTGAATATTCTTAGTGATGAAAACAGGATTACAGGAGTGACTGAGAAAGGGCTTTTCCATTATAGTGCAAACCATGTAAAATCAAAGATGTCCTCCTCACTTCCTCACCGGAGCCACTGCTCAGTTCTTCCACTGGTGGATGAAGATAAATAACTACAGTGATACTGCTGAAGAAGACAGACATTTAATATTTCTACTGTGAAGTGGGAGGATTTTCACATATTTCATCTCACTGGCCTTTTCATTGTGTCTCCACCTCCACTGTGACACAGTTTAATTGCTGGTTGCAGATGTTCACATCTCGTTCTCAGCGCTCAGTCTTGGCTTTTCCCGCCTCCTGCCGATGTGTCTGTGGGGAAAAGTTTCAGTATCTTTGCTGCAGCTCAGTCTTTCCCTCCCCCTTTCTAATCTGCAGAGTATTTTAATAATAATTAATCACTAATTATTAATAATAATTAATAATTCGTTTAATAGTTCATAAATTGTCAAAAATTTCCCAATGTGATGTCTTTAAATGTCTAAAACTTAAAGGATATTCAGTTTAAAGTAAAGTTATGACGATGAAAAGCAGAATTTCATTTTAATCTGGAGGAAATTGGGAAAAATATTTCAGTATTTTTGCTTGAAACATGACTGAAACAACTTATTGATTATCACAATAAAAGTACCTGATTTAGTCATTGTAAAAAGACTTTATTGTGAAATCCACACCTTTTTAAAACATCTCTTCTTCTCGTCTCAGGTACCTGAATCTCCAGGATAACCGCATCAACGTGATCCACGACCAGGCCTTCCAGGACCTGGTGCGGCTGGAGAATTTCTATCTCAATGACAACCTGCTGTGTGATCTGCCCCGGCTCGCCTTCAAGGGCCTCAGCCGCCTCAAGATGCTCAACCTTGGGGGGAACCAGTTGACTAACGTGTCCAGGACCTGGTTCAGTGACCTGGTGGAGCTGGAGATCCTGTACCTGGACAGGAACCAGCTGCTGTTCATCGAGGAGGGCACGTTTGAGAACCTGACCAGCCTGATCACGCTCCACCTGAACAGCAACAACCTCACCACGCTTCCCTTCCCCGTTTTCCAGCCCATCTACTTCCTGGGCCGCCTCTACCTCTTCAGGAACCCCTGGGAGTGCGACTGCTCCCTGGAGTGGCTGAAGGACTGGATGGAGAACTACAAGCTGGTGCGGGACATCCCCTGCGCCTCACCTTCCTCCGTGGCGGGGCTGGATCTAAGTGAGGTGGTCTTCGCCAAGGTGAACGGCACGTGCGTGGACCCCGGCGAACTCAACCTGACCACGGCCTCCTCGGAGATCGCCTCCACCACGGAGAACCGCTTCAACAGCCTCATCTCCAAGCTGCTCCAGCAGGAGCTCCGAGAGGAGATGGGGAACGGCACGGAGAGCCTCCGCAACGGGACCCTGCTGGAGCCTGCAGACGGGCAGCTCTCTGCGGGCGTCACAGGGCAACGGGCCCAGACCACCCAGTCGCTCCTCTGCTTCACCGCGCTGTGGCTCCTCTTTGGTCTGATTGGCCCGTCAGATACTCGTGTCTGTCTTTACCGCACATGAACCGTGGAACTGTGGGAAACAGGAAGTAGCTTTTCAAATTGCCGATGGGATGAAAGATGTTTTTGTTTATCTGGTGACTGGTCTGAGTCTACTCTGCCAAACACAGGATTGTGGGATTTTTTTTTTTTTTTCCCTGGTTGAAATGCAAATCTTCAAGAAGAGCGACGGGCGGCGTTGATGTTCACATCAGCAGTTTATGAACAGTAATCTATGATATTTATAGATGAACTGCTTATGTAAGAGAAATCCCAGCTACAGAGGCGGGTGTTGATTTCAAACCGTGGCGACGACGTGACGGAGATGTATATGTGAGCGTGCACCTTTTTGTTGCATAATACTTAATTTGAATTAATATTATGTAATATTCATAGGATTACATAGTCTGTTACTGGTGTTTTATTTGTATTTTCATCATCACATCTACTGTATGTGTAAAGTCAGAGGAGATAAGAGCTCCTATAGTTATCTCCTTAAACAGATGTCCTCTCCGCTCGTGTCCATTCATTCAGCTCTAAATGTTGGTTCTGCAGCTTTTTCCATAAATGCATTAATCTTCTTATTGCATGCGGCTCAGTGTCGTAGCTGCTTGTGTGTACTACAACGTGCTGGAGGGACTTTCTCATCGCTTTTGCCTCCTATGGATGGACGGACTGATGGATGGATGGACTGTTTTCCCCCTTATGGACATGATCCCTCTCTGTAGAGGGGGTGTGGAGGGAGGGTGTGATTGCCATATGTCAGGTTGTGGATGGGGGGTGAGGGAACAGTGTCAAAGCATGTCAGGAAAGCTTTCAGGTACTTATGTTGGAAATGAACGAGCTCTCCTTGATTTGCAGTGAATTCTGGGACCTGCAGAGTTGAATATATCTCCACTGATGTGCTCGAGTTTAAAAAAAAAAAAAAAAGCCGCTGCTTCTGTTTTACCCTGGTGAATGTAAGTAGTTTGGTGTTACAGCCAGTGATCCAGTTCAGTGTGTTATTAGACATAATGCTCTGTCACAATCTATTTTTCTAAATAAATAATTAAAAAAGAAAATGTGCGGATGAACTTTTGACTCGTCTGCTCAGTGACTCCTTTCAGCTTCGGTTCATGAGTCGACCCGTTTCACCGGTTAATCTGTGCGCCGGCCTGCTGGCCCTTTAATGTGGGATTAGACTGCGACTAAAACAGCGGTGGAGGCCGGGTTCATTTACCATCATCGTTCTCACGCAGCTGGTTTCTTTCTAATATCCTGGACCCGTGCAGAAATAATGTCTGTAACTTATGTAGGACAGAGGTGAAATGATGGTTCCAGCTTCTCAAATGTGAAGATTTGCTGCTTTTTAAAATCTATTTTAGTCATTTTCAAGTTTGAACTGTCGGTTTGTCAAAGTGTCACTTTGGGTAAATGTGACGGGGATTTCTCACTATTTTCTGAATAAAGTAATCAAGAAAATAATCAGCAGATTAATCCATAACAAATTAATAATTCTCTGGAGTCCTATATGATACTGTTAAAAACCAACTACAACAGTAAACTGCTTTTATATTAGTGCATTAAGTACTTTCACTTTTAATACTTGTTTTTTTCTGCAGGACTTTTCTTGTCATGTAGTAAAGTGTTTTTACAGCCTATTTATACTTTTACTTAAGTAAAGAATCTGAATATTTCCTCCAACACTGTTGACAATAATGTAACTGTAAATCAATTTAAACAGTTAATATTAATTTATCATTGGAATTATTTCTTTAATCCATATTAGTTGAATTGTACGCTCTCCTGCTGTGTAGACACATTTTCATCTGACCTGCTGTGCGCTGAATAAAAGACTCTTGATTATTATAGTAATTACTTGGAATTAATTAAATGGACACTGTCTCTCCGTTTTCACCGCGTCCAAATTATATTGTGCTTTTCCAGACACCTTTCAAAGAAGAGAAGTCTCGTTCTAGGAAATGAACTGGAGACAATGGGACCTCTGATAAAAGTAGCACTGAAAATCCTTCTACAGTTAGACTTTGAGACATTTTAAACTCCTGCCTTACAATTCATGATATTACATGTCAGTGTGACGATCTGACTGGGAATGTGAAAACCAAATTTTCTCTCTTTGCTCTCACAGCTCTCATCCTTCAGTATAAAGTCATTAAATAAATAAAATATATTACATGTATTTAAGCAGATTTAACTTCTCAAAATTAGCTTCATGTTTTCCAGATGCAACATTAATGTACATTCATGTGAAATGGGTCATTATGCACGATGAGAACTTTTACTTTTGGTACTTTAAGTGTATTTTTATGCAGATACTTTTGTTCGTACGGGTGCAGAAGTTTTACTCTGTGGTACTGCTACTTTTACTTAAGTAAAGGATCTGAGTACTTTTTCCCCACTGCTATATTCATGTATCATTGTTAAGGTCATATCTGCCCCAGTTTTTATTGAGTTTCCTCAAAACTGGTGAAACAGCGCCCCTCTGAAGTGCAATGGTTCGCAAACATGAATTTGTTATTGTGGTTAAAAAGAGAACTGCAGGCCTGAGAATCATCACCTTTCTAAGTTTCCCTCAGTATTACAGTCAGTAAAGTCACAGTTGTCAATACATCCACACAGGGACTACTGATAACGACTTCAGCAAATTTAATTTTCCAAAATAAAATGTATATGAAATATAGGCTGCAGAGCTGTAGCCCACAGTCTAACTCACTGAATCATTGACAACATTACACTTCCTCTTTCTAGTAAAAGTTAGCATTTGTTCATTAAGACTAAATGTAACATTATCTTAACGACTTTGGAGAAAAAAAGTGTTAATTATTCTGATTATTCTGAAACACGGCACAGGTGCGGTTTCATCCTTTGATTAGAAACTGAGTCAGATTCAGCGACCGTCAGGTGAATGGTTTGGACAGTTTGGGAAAAAAAAAAGATTCAAGTTAAACAGTTTACTCCTTTTAATAAAATGTGAAGTGCGAAACATGGAGAATTGTTCACTCAGTATTGTTTGTTAAGTTTCCCTTAAGTTTCCCCTTATCTGCCGAATCTGAAGCTGGAGGTTTCCTCCTCTGCTGGATGTACCTGAGAGGCCAGCTCGGGCTCTGAAAACCCTCTGAAGCCTCTTTAAATAAGACCAGGACGTTATCTTCCTGCTAGAATATTCAGTTTGCCTTTTGCATTTCATTTGCTTAACAGTAATGGCTACATCGGCCTGGCTCCTCTTTCAGAGGTGAATATTCATTTATGGTGCTATGATAAAAACAGAACAAAACAGCTGTCCTCAGTCAGCGGTGCCTGCTCTTTCACATGTTAATGCTGTGGGATTACACAACAGTGAAGCACAGTGTTCAGTGTCACCACTCACTCTGGACTGATTGAAATCACAAAATGCACAGGGAGGTTGGCTGAGTCCACATTCACCTCAAACATGTATCACAGGCTGGTCTATTTAAATGTCCGTATTATGGGAACTTTCAGTGTTGATTATTGTGCAGATTATTTTTTGTTTTCATTAAGTAATCATTCTGTAAGAAGAGAGCAACCGTCACACTCTCGTGGACACGATATCTCTGTAACATCTTGACAGAACTTCTTCAAATTAGCCATGAACATTCATGAGGACTCAAGGATCAACTGATGGGTTTTGGTGGTCAAAGGTCAAAGGGCACAGGGGTTGTGACCTCATAAAACACAGTTTTGGCCTTGTGAATGTGACATCTCAGTATCGCCTTGAAGGAACCTCTTTAAATTTAACACAAAAGGTTCAGGTGGACTCAAGGATGAAACGATTGGACTTTGGTGGTCATAGGTCAAAGGTCAAGGTCAGTGTGACCTCAAAAAACACTTATTAGCTTTTATTTAAGACTTCACACGACAAAACTTCAACAGAATTTCACACATATGGTTAATATTTTGCAAGTTTCTGGATGAACAAGTTGCGCAGGCATACAACTGTGAGAACTTAATTCTAGATATGGTTCCTATACTACTTTTCAGGTATAACTGTACCATGATGTCTTTATGCCTTACTATACTATGACTTTTTTTGACCTTTTTATGCCTTAATATACTATGATGTTTTCTGACGTTTGAACGCCTTACTATATATAATACCACATTTTTATGCCTTATTATACTATATCATTCTTATGCCTTAATATACTATGACATTTCTTGACGTTTTTATGCGTTACTATACTATGACTTTTTTTGACCTTTTTATGCCTTAATATACTATGATGTTTTCTGACGTTTGAACGCCTTACTATATATAATAACAAATTTTTATGCCTTATTATACTATATCATTCTTATGCCTTAATATACTATGACATTTCTTGACGTTTTTATGCGTTACTATACTATGACTTTTTTGACCTTTTTATGTCTTACTGTACTATAACATTGTTATGCCATTTTATAGCATGAACTTCTTTGACGTTTATATGCTTTACTTTACTATGATGGTTTTTTTTTACCTTTTTATGCCTTACTATACTATGACTTTTTATGTCTTATTATACTATGACGTTTTTATGCTTTACTATACTATGACGTTTTTATGCCTTATTTTACTATGACGTTTCAATGGCTAATTATACTATGACGTTTTGATATTTTAATGCATTAGTATACTATGACATTTTTATGCCTTACTATACTATGACGTTTTTTAATGTTTTTATGCCTTACTATAGTATGACTTTTTTTTGGGGGGCATTTTCATGCCTTACTATACTATGATGTTTTCATGCCTTACTATAAAATGACTTTTTTTTTTTTTTTTTTTTGCATTTTTATTCCTTTCTATATTATGATGTTTTT
>NW_019524936.1:0-18440 GCF_002814215.2 Seriola lalandi dorsalis
TGTGTGTGTGTGTGTGTGTGTGTGTGTGTGTGTGTGTGTGTGTGTGTGTGTGTGTGTGTGTGTGTTTTCAAGAGCTGGAAATACTGGGCACACTGTGTCAGTGTCCAGCCGACATGAAGCCACTCAACCTACATTTTTGGCATCTCTGACATGCCTGTCCGATGGGGTTACAGCTTACCTCCAAGGCCACAGGACGTCCTGTCAAACTACTGTTACCTCACATACGAACACAGTGCTTCAGTCTTGAGCAACTATTCTGAGCCTAGGGAATATGACATATACATGTTATCAGTGTCTAAAACCATACTGAGATATTATCCGACCGCAACAGTTTTTGATCTAATAAGAAAAATATCTTAATTTTTCTTGAATGTTTGGCCGGGAAAAAAATTAAATGGTGTCACGCTGCCATTGTTTAACTCTTGTTTGTCTCAGTGACTCTTGAGTTATGATGGAGTGTCACTCATTGAGGTGACTGATTAGTTGCAGGCACTTTACTGTATATATAGCACATAACATGAACTGGAATGGCTGGCACCGCAGAGCTGTGACTGTTCAACAAAAACATAAGGGCTGAAAGATTTTACAAAACAGCCGCTTTGATTTAATTATTCTCCAACAGGTGGAGTATAAGAAGGACTTGGAGAACACCAAAGGCCACAGCATCAATTTCTGTGAGACACCACAGTTTCAAAATGCTGCTAAAGTTGCAAAGTTCACCAGTGATGTAAGTATGACACTTTTTTTTTACATTTTTGCAGAGAGAAAACACCATGTTTCTTTTCGGCAAAACCTACACTGGAGGGTTCTGTATACTCATTTTTTCTTCATCTTTCTATACCTTTAAAAGAACAAGTACAAAGAGAAGTACACCAGCAATATGAGGGGCCACTATGAAGACTCAGGAATTGATAAGAAGACCATGCATGCCATGAAAGCCAGGAAGCTGGCGAGTGATGTAAGTCTTGTTTTTTTATTCACTAGCCATAATATATAAAAAAATATATTTGTGAACTCCACATATTGTCTCAGCTTTAATACGGTTTCATATTAAATGGCTGCCTTGACATTTTGAATGTTTAATTCCTAACAGTTATTCTAGACCTGGTATTCTCTGTCATTGGCAAAAAAAGGGAATTTTTCTTGTCATATTGAATGATTAATCAAATGATGAATTACAAATATTACATTCATCATATGCATAAATGTGTACTTTAACATACATATACGTACATATGGTTGATAAGAACTGATTTGTAAAACCTATATAAGTTGAGCTTGTTGCTGTGCCAATGATTTTGCTGAGATAGTCCTCTTGTACATTTCAGATTTCTTACAAACAAGGCTGTGAGCAGGAGCAGGGTGAATACAACTACCCAGCCACCCTCACACCAGGTTACCAAAGCCAAAGGAAACTGGACCCACTCAAAGACGTGAGTTCTCTCAAATTAAATCAAAGTGTAATTTTTAACAGTTGAAATCAATGTATAGGCCATATGCAAATACATATTAATATATTTCTCAAGTAGAGGGATGTCTTTTATGATTGATTTCTTGTTTATCAAAAATATTTCCTATGTGATTGCAGAAGAACTACAGGCAACATATTGACCAGGTCAAGTACAGTCCAGTGACAGACACGCCTGAGATTATTCTAGCAAAGAAAAACGCTCAGCTTGTCAGCAATGTAAGTAAACAGCATAATGACAACATAAGCTACCAATGATTGATATTGAGCACTTTGACTAACACCAACTTCTCGGAGCACTTTCCAGCTGCACACTGTACTTACGCGCACTGAGCTGACCCTGGTATTTGAATTTGTAATTCGTGTGTCCTTTAGCTGAATTACAAAGCAGGCTATGAAAAGACGAAGCACCAGTACACACTGTCCCAGGATCTGCCCCAAATCCAAAAGGCCAAAGCCAACGCTGCTTTGTGCAGCGATGTAAGTTAACACACAGGCACTTTCTCATATATGCATGCACGAGCGTGCTGCGTTCACACTTTTAGGATTCATACACACGTCGAAATTAATTCACATGATCACAGGAAATCACTTCTCATTCATCAAGTCATGATTTGACAATCCATATTCATCTTTCCAGATTAAATATAAAGAGGAGTGGGAAAAATCCAAGTCTAAAGCCTGCGACATCGGCGTGGACGACCTGAGTATCAAAGCAGCCAAAGCTTCTCGAGACCTCGCCAGTGATGTAAGTGAACACACATTCTTCTCCACTGCAAGGAGATATAATCTGAGGGGGACAGAGCTAATGGCTGAGCAAAAAAAGTGGGTGTAATACTTGGCAAATGAAATTTGTGGCAAAATGAAATTAAGTCAGATGGGCATGTGTTTCAGATTAAATACAAAGAGATCTACATGAAGAACAAGGAAAAGGCAGTGGGGGTCAACATGAGCGACTCCAAGACTCTGCACTTTCTTCAAGTGGCCAAGATGAACAGCGATGTAAGTTGTTTTGATCAGTGATTACAGGCATTAAGAATTATCTGACACAAACGAGACATTCACATACCACTTTCTATGTACTTATATTTATTGTCGCCTCTTCAGATTGAATACAAGAAGGGCTCCAAGGAGAGCCAGGCTCAGTTCACCCTCCCTATGGACATGGTCAACCTGAGCCACGCCAAAAAGGCTCAAGCCCTCGCCAGTGACCTGGAATATCGCACGAAGCTCCACGAGTACACCGTCATGCCGGATGACATCAAGGTCCAGCAGGCCAAAAAGGCGTATTCCCTTCAAAGCGAGGTACGGGACAAGAGAAAGGAATGAACCCTAGGCTGTCATTTATATGTTTAATGCTATACAAGTGAATTTTTACCAGGTTAATGATTAATTTTTTGTCCTTTGCTCCACAGAACCAGTATCGTTCAGACCTGAACTGGATGAAAGGAGTGGGCTGGGAGGCTGAAGGATGTCTGAACATAACCCAGGCCAAGAAAGCTGGAGATCTGCTTAGTGATGTCAGTATGATTATGATTTGTGTGTGCATATTTTAGTTAGTTGTATTAGGCACATTGTTTATCTGCTGTATCTGCCCTCTCTCCCCCTTTCAGACCAAATACCGTCAGAAGGCAGACAGCATCAAGTTCACCCAGGTGGCGGATGATCTCTCCATCAAACACGCCAAGAAGAGCCAGGAGCTGCAGAGCGACGTAAGGTCTTCACTTCAAAGCTGTAATCTTGTACGTCTAATTACGGTGCACTCTCACAATATATGTCTGTCTGCTTCTGACTTTCAGCTGGTGTACAAGGCAAACACAGAGCAGATCATACACCAGTACACCATGACAAAGGACGAGCCTCTCTTCAGACAAGCCAAGGCTAATGCTGAGCTTCTCAGCGGGGTAAGTTCAGTGAATGTTACTGTGTGTGCGTTACACTGGCGTATACAAGAGCTTCATCGTGTATCATATCTTTTGTGATTACAGCAAAATGAACTTTAGTAAATACATTTGTGAGTTGCTTATCTGTTGAACTATGAGATTGAGTTACTGTTGTAAAAATTAGATTTTGTTATTAAGAGAATGTTGTCAGGGTTTTTGATCAGTTGCACTTTAATGACTGCGATGCTCCCTTCCATTTACAGCCTACGTTGGTAATATAATGAACTCACAGTACAGTAGCAACCTTGTTTCTTGGAGTCATGCCCCTTCACTTCGATTGCAGAAGGTCAACAATTAATACTGAGCGAGAGGTTTCCATGGCGATGTACTCACACAGTAGAGTATCATACATTTCGGATTTTGTGACCTGACTACTGGTTCATCAGGCTGCTGCCCTCAGAAGGATGAATCACTTGATTCAAATCTTAAACTAAGGATTCTTAATTATTTACTTTTCCCATGAGGCACAAAATAAAGTTGATTAACCGAGGACTTAGTCCATTATTTGGACATTAGCACAATTACATTAGTACTGAAAATCAATCAAATCCTGACTGACATAATGCAGTTTAGCTGTTGAGATGTTTCACTGGCATTAGATCCACACACAGTGTTTGGTCTTTCATGGCCAATCTGCCTTGCATGTGGCCAAAACATAAAGAAAATCAGTTCATTTACAGGTACAGTAAAGAGCTATTGTGCATCTTTGCATTCTGTTTTCAGACGAGTACTTTGCATGTAGTTTATCTGTGCACTTGGTGGTAAAATATCTGGAAAACCTTTTACTTTAAACACATCCATTTTAGTTAAATTGTATGATATATTTATTTGAGGTGCTCATTGGGTTTCTGATGACTTAAAAGTCTTTAGCTTAAAATGAATGGAAACAAAGATTACTATGAGAGAAGAAGAAGAAGAAGACTAAAAACTCATCAGATCATCACACATCAGGCTTAATGTGTTTTACCCATTTTGTCTTCATTTTATTTCTGCATCTTGCATTTTTCCTCATAATTTTTTGAAGCAAAAAGCACACAACAGATAAAAAAGTATTTCTGTAATGTTTTCCGACCTTTCTGTTTGCATACTGTACATGTTAGGTGACTGATGTTCATTTTTTTTTTCTAGAAAGTGTACAGGAGCAACTGGGAGAAGCAGAGGGAGAAGGGCTTTGAGCTGAGTTTGGACTCTCTCGCTATACTCACCGCCAAAGCTAAGAGGGACCTGGCCAGTGATGTGAGTTATTCTAAAAACAGTCTGTATCTTTAATATTAGCCTGAGGAGAAAAAATTGCAATCGTGTATTTTATATTCCACTTTGAAACTTTGATATCTCGTCTGCCTGCAGGTGAAATACAAGGAGAAGTATGAGAAAAACAAAGGCAAGGTGATTGGTATTAAGTCAGTCAGCGACGACTCTCAGATGGCCCACTCTGCTCTGGCCACCAAACTACAGAGTGACCGCCACTACAAGAAGAACTACGAGGACACAAAGACCAAATACAGGTGACTTACAGACAACTCTAATGTGCATCTCTCACACCCATATGCATCTGATCAGGAATAGTTTCACATCTGACACACCAGGTAAATAAAGTTAAGGGTACTTGACTGTAAGATAAATAGCAGCGCGCTCGATCAGTGAACTCTGATTTAAAGCAGGTTTTTACATAAAATCCACTTAGTTGAATGGATTGCTAATTAGAGAGATCATTAAGGCTTCATTGTCTGACCTCTGGTGAAAGAAATGTTTTCCTCAGAGGGGGGAGGCTGTGTGTGTTGTCTAAAAGAGGCAAATGGTTTTACTTCAACATTCAACATGAATGAAAATCATAGCTATCTTTTTACAAATAAAACGAATCCTTTGCTGAAGCTACAAAGATCACACATGTCATCACTCTGATAAAGTCCAAATCAAGATGAAGTGCTGTAGTGAGGGGGAATTACCCCAGTAATCAAAGAACTCTGATTCAGTTTATTACCAGCAAAACTTCCCTTAAATCTTCTGTCATTTTGGAACAAAACTCCTCCGTTTACTTAATGAAATGAATCTTGTCCCCAGTGTTTCTCTGGACATGATGAACATCAGCCATGCCAAGAAGGCTCAAGACCTGGCAACCGAGACCAACTACAGGACTTTCCTCCATGAGTACACCACGCTGCCAACTGACATGAATGTTGCCTGGGCTAAGAAGGCCTATGGACTACAGAGCGATGTAAGTCTCATCGTCTGACGTTCAAATAACAACTTGTTTTTTATGAGAAGCTGCCTTGTTAACTACAAGACTGTAGAATTTGGCCTTTGAAATTGAAACGTGTGTCTGAATGTGTGTCTTCAGAAACAGTACAGGTCAGATCTGAACTGGATGAAGGGCGTCGGCTGGGAGGCCTCAAAATCTCTGGACGTCCAGCAGGCCAAGAAAGCCGGAGAACTCGTCAGCGAGGTAACTTCTGATTCTGTGACCCAGAATGCATTGCTGAAATCAGCTGCAAGTTAAGGGGTGTGATGATTCTTGGTAATATTAAATAAAAGATAAATGTCACCACTTACAGTATATGGTTAAATACTATCCCACAGCAACAGACCAAAAAAAAGTGTTTCAGTCCTTGACCTTCATTAACATTTCCCTCATTAATGGTAATTACAGAGAGAGAGAGTCAAATGTAATTTAAACCACTTATCCTGCAGTGTATGATTATTATTAATAGCTATGAGAACTATGTAGGTAAATTGGCACAGAGAGCATGAGAAAGTGATAAGCATGACTGTGTAACATATGACTGGAAGGCTCATATCTAGGTTTACGGCTTAGGTCAGACTGTATTTAAAGAGCTGCGGCCGCAGGATCATTCCTGTTCTCTTGAAACTGGGTTAAGTACGTGGACTGCACCCCAGCTATAACAAGAGACCAGGCTGATTACAGTTACTGAAGCTATTAGGTATCACAAAGATTCCACTTCGCCAATTAGGCGAAATCAGTTTTACGCTTGTTTTTCCTGGTTTCTTTATCTTTACTAAATTGATTTGGTTCATGGGTCCACACTGCTTACATTGATATATTGCGTTATAGTTTTTTAGACAGGTAGATGAGGAAATACATGCTGCATCGATGTATGGGATTTGTGCCGTCCAGACCTTCAAACAGAAAGCTGTTCGTGTTCTCCATTAATGTCGAGTGTCAGTTTCCTAAAAGCTTCTCGGCCCCCAGATCTTCTTAGTGCGCAATGTCCACACGGGGCTCAGGGGGCTGTGTTACAGAAACTTCTTGACTCTGAAATCGTTTCTAATTATGAACTTTGGTCATTTGATTTACCTTCATATTTAACTGATTTAGTAGAGAAAACTGAAGAACTCAAACAGTTTGAAATATCCTGATCAGGGATAACTGATGAATCATGATTGTTAAAATAATTTTACCTCTATAGTGAAACATTGTCCTGTCCTTTCAACCTGCTCCTACTTTATCACAATACCATTTGGCAAAGCAATCATTTAGTTTAAATATTTTAAAATGAAACAACCTTCTTATCCATTGATTGTTTTATAAACACTTTTTTGTAAATGCCTGTAAATGGTGTATAAAGATATTTCTGTGACATATCTGTGACAGACTGGCAACACCAGACTCTATTCATAACCTCTATATAAGCAGCCACTTATTTTAAGAGTCATTCCAGTCATGGTTACCAACATTAGACCATGAAATGACAGAACACAAATAGAACAGAGCCTTGAGTCCCTCCAGAACAGGTTTTTATCATCTATATTTGTATCTATATGTATATGTAGTTATGTGTGTATCTATCTATCAAGAAAATAAAGCAAAATAGTTTTTTATTTTGACACATGGCATATATTTTTTAGTAGGAATGTTTGTCATACTGTTGTGCCCTCTACTGCTCATCAAATGCATGTGCACCTGGTTTTTCATGGCTGTGTCTTGATACTCGTCACTCTGGTACTTTATGCGGAATTTTGTTGTTGAATCTGTAGAAAAAGTACCGCCAGGATGTGAGCGCTCTGAGGTTTACCAGTGTTGAAAACACTCCGGAGATGGTCCAAGCCAAACTCAGCAACAAACTGGCCATTGATGTAAGTTGAGTTGCCGTTTGTGCTCTTTGTCCTTTATTTAATGGAGAAGACGCATTTGAAATACGCATTTGTTTCACTGGTTTTCACCATTTTACTTCTTTATACTTTTTTGGTTGAACCGAAGCTTGTCTTAACCACAGCTGACCATTATAAATACTGTAAATATGAAGTGTGTAAACAGAAAGAGGAAGCTTATAATGTCATGCAGCACCTGAGTGTGATCAAATATCTGAGGTAAACTGAGTCAGTGATGCTGCGCGCTTTCTCCTTCACAGAGGTTGTACAGGGAGAAGGGTGAAAACTTGAAGCACAACTACACGCTCAGTGGAGAGCTGCCGGAGATGGTGCAGGCCAAGCTCAATGCTATGAACATCAGTGAGGTAAAGAACTGAGTTTTTAAGAACTCACACATAAACATCTATCAAACAGACAATGAAAGCTGCGTTTGTGAGGTGTAACCAGAGTTTGTGCATCTGCTGTGTTGTATTTTCAGAGCCATTACAAGGAATCCTGGACCAAGATACGTGATGGTGGTTACAAGCTGCGTCTGGATGCCATTCCTTTCCAGTCTGCCAAAGCATCTGCAGAGATCCTCAGCGATGTGAGATTACGACAAATTAATATTGGATAAATATTTATTCATGCAATATTTATTTATTGCATTAATAAATATTTTTTAATGTTTGTCATTTTCACCATGGCTTAAAATATCTTGATCTGCAACAGCTGTGATTATTTTTGTAAAATTTGTAGCAGATCACTTGTTTTGTTTAATGGTGAATTGACTGTTCAACACACTGACAAGATCTCAGACAATTTTACACAAACTTTAAACATCTAATTTTTACTCAGCTGATGTCAATGATTTGCAATTTCAGCAAAAGTACAAAGAGGAGTTTGAGAAGACTAAAGGGAAGATGATCGGACTTAAGGGACTACAGGATGATTTGAACATTGCTCACTCGGTCCACGCCAGCAAGCTACAGAGCGACGTGAGTGTTTTTGGGGGTTTTTTCACTCTAATTTAGCAGAAAAAACGTGTTCAAAAACATACAAACATACAAGACTTTCTTTTATCCGTTTGTCTCTCTCCAGATTAAGTACAAGCAGGATTCAGCGAAGGAGCTCTCAAAGGTCCACCTGTCCATGGACATGATGGAGGTCGCCCATGCTAAAAAGGCCCAGTCGCTGGTCAGCGAGCAGGACTACAGACTCACCCTGCATCAGTACACCTCCCTGCCCGATGACATGAAGGTGCAGGCGGCCAAGAGAGCGTACGCCCTCCAGAGCGAGGTGAGAGGGACAGTGCACTGCTGCAGGCACAGCTTCTGTTGTAATTGTGAAATGTGAAAAGAAAACACTGCGTATTTTTAGGCTAAAATATCTTTAAAAAATTGATTAAGGGAACCAACGGTTAGTTTATAATACTACACAAGTGATTTAATCAGCACTTATAAAGCAGTGCCATCTTAATTATATATAAAGTCTCAAGGGCTACTCAGCCATCACAACGTGAAATAAATGTGATTTTCACTACAGCAATTAAATGTTGCATCATCAGTAATTTATCATAGGAAGTATGCCACTTTGATTTTTGAAAGTAAGATTTTAATAATGTTTTGTGTCATTAAAAATATGTATTTTTGATGTACGTGTTTGTCACAGAATGTGTATCGCTCTGACCTGAACTACCTGCGTGGTGCCGCCTGGATCGCCACTGGGGCTCTGCAGATTGAAGGCTCCAAGAGGGCCACAGACCTCATCAGTGATGTGAGATGTCCTTGTTGTTTTTGGGGTTTTTTTGTTCCTCTTTTATCATTTTTTTGTGCACATACAGCACTATATGCTGCCCATGCCTACATGCAGGTCCAGATCTTAAAAAGTCCAATCTACAGTATATAGTTGTGTGTTGATACTCACTTTGAATGATGACTTCATTATTCAGAATACAAAGCGATGATTTCATTTATACTTTGACCTACAAAAACATAACAGGGGCTAACTTGTGATGGTTCTTCTGTAACAGAAAAATTACCGCCAGCAGCCGTACAACTTCAAGCACACCTCTGTCGCTGACTCTCCAGATATCGTCCACGCCAAACTCAGTGGACAGATCACAAATGAAGTGAGACAATAAGCTTATTGTTCTTAGTTCTGTTCTCATAAGCCTCCTCCAGGTTTTTCTATTTTGTTGTTTTTGATTTTCTTAGTTAATGATGATGATGATGATGATGATGATGATGATGATGATGATGATGAAATGTCCTCTATCTCTCTCACTCCCAGCGTTTGTACAAAGAGAAGGGGGTGAATGACCAACACAACTACACTATAACAACTGAGAGACCAGAGATTACACAAGCAAAGATCAATGCAGCCAACTTTAGCGAGGTACTCTTAGTTCCTGTGACCTCAGCACTGCACAACATCTGTAAACATCCATGACTCATTCTACTGTCTCTATGTGTGCGTTTTTTTTTTGTTTTTTTTTTAAGGTTAATGACCATTTGCTCTTTGTCTCTCTGCTGCAGATCAAGTACAGAGAGTCCTGGCACACCCTGAGGGCTCAGGGCTACAAACTCACCATGCAGGACATCCCCTTCCAGGCTGCCAAGAGCTCCACAGGCATCGCCAGTGATGTAAGAGACAAAAAACACAAAATATAGATGAATATTCATTGAAAATATCCACCTGAAGGGAGGCCACATGAAAATACCAAATGCATATATTAATATAAGAATACCATAAGAACAAGAATATAATAAAACACAACAACAAAGTAGACTGCATCAGAACCTATAGATGTTACTTTTTGCGTGTTCCTCTTGTATGGTGTTTTGTTATCGGTCTAAAACTGAAACTAACTCCAGCTGTAACCTCCGTCTCTCTGCAGTACCAGTACAAACACAACCACCTGCTGGAAAAGGGGAAACACATTGGTGTCAAGAGCGTCTTGGAAGACCCACGTCTCCTGCACTGCCTGCAGGCGGGCCGGCTGGCCAGCGACCAGGAATACCGCAAGGACGCACTGACAGCCAGCGGTCAGTACCACCTCACCCCAGACATGATTAATCTGGTGACGGCTAAGAACGCCCAGGCCCTGGCCAGCGATCAGGACTACAGGAAGAGGCTGCATGAGTACACAGTGCTTCCTGATGACATGAAAGTCAAGTGGGCCAAAAAGGCTTACGACCTGCAGAGTGAGGTGAGGGAACGAGATACAGAGAAAGGATGAGAGATCGTACTGATAAGGCAAACTCTGTGTACAAATGTTATTGCTTTATGTCTAGAAACTCTACAAGTCAGACCTCAGTTTCATGAAGGGAGTGGCCTGGGACGGAGTGGGTGCACCTCAGCTGGAGTCGGCCAAAAAGGCTGGAGAACTTATCAGTGATGTGAGTTTATGTGAAAAAATGGTATTAAGTGGTTAAAATACATGTCTATGTCATAATAGGACCAAAAAGTAAAAATACCTAAAAATATATTTTTTTAATCATCTGGATTTTTGATATTTGATTTATTCAATCTTCAAGTGTTCAGTTCTACTTTGGCTAAATTTGACTCCTTTACATGAAGGTATAAATGCTATTTCAATGCCTTCTTACTGAAATATTTATTTATTTATTATTGCGTTGGCCTGGAAGTTGTTGATGTTGTTGTTACATCTGTAAATACTGGAATCAGTCCATAAAATACCCATCACATGTAAGTTTTTAATGAAGCTCCCTGTTGGAAAATGATTAAATACAATAAAATAAAACCATAGATGCCGGTAGCTACATTCCTGATCGTATATGAAGTCACAGTCGTTGTTATTTTTGTTGATTATAATTTGTCCTCTTTTTAAAGTCAATGTGACATTAATAAAACATTTTTATGACAGGTGAGATATTTGACTTTTGGGAGTCAATTTTACTGTAAATTCTAATGCAGTGACTGACAGCTGGAAGTTCATTTAATTAAGCCTGGAGGACATCCCACTTTCAATATGACTTTACCGCAAGTCTCAGCCATTTTTATTTCCCGCTGTTAAAGTTTATGTGGTCTTCCTTCGTGCAGAAGAAGTACCGTCAGCTGCCTGGCCATCTGAAGTTCACCTCAGTGGCTGACTCTCCTGATATTGTCCATGCCAAGACGAGCTATCAACAGTGCAGTGAGGTAGGGTGACAAAATTAATATGCTTTAGAAATCATTCATGCTACTTTAAGGAACTTTTGTTATTGTATCTGTAAGAACCTGTTGATATCCTGTTTGATATCATGTATTTGTCTTCTGTCCACTGCAGAGGCTGTACAAATCTGGAAAGAATGATGACATGCATAAGTACACCTTACACTCAGATGATCCGGACTTTGTTCGAGCCAAGATTAATGCCCAGCAGATTAGTGATGTAAGCCGCTCTTCAGATACTTCTCACCATCACAAATACACACAAACTACTTAAAATCACCGTGGAAAGATGTCAATATCTCTTTGTGACATTTCTTGCCTTCAACATTCTTTTCCTATGAAGAAAGTTTACAAGGCGTCTGGGGAGCAGGTAAAGACATCAGGCTACGACCTGAGGCTCGACGCCATTCCTTTCCAAACTGCCAAGACCTCCAGAGAAATCGCCAGTGACGTGAGTTCAGTTTGTCACAAGATTTAAGTCCCTTCAGCCTTTCCTGAGAAATTAAACACAAATTAGGATTTAGTTTAGTTTAGTTTGTATGCACCTTTTGTTTTTTACTTGGCCTGTTAATCTTGAACAACTCCTACCTAATGCTTAATTTATTTACGGAAAAAATTTGTCTTCTTTAAGATTTTATGTTTACTGCCCATTCTTTTTATTGCAACTAAAATTTAATTTACAACTATTATTTACTTACTTATTTACTACTTTTATTATTTACAATTGGAAAGTTTTGCTCATGTATTCTGAAAGTGGCATAAATAACAAAGTATTTCACTAATCTTACAAAGGCATTCTGAAAAAGATACATGCAGTTCTAAGTTTAAGCCCCTAAATCTAAATCACAACAACTTAAAAAAAAACCCTCTATTTCTCCCTTCAACAGTTCCGTTACAAGGAGTCCCATCTGAAAGAGAAGGGCCAACAGGTGGGGCTGCGCTGTGTGGAGGACGACCCTAAGATGGTGCACTCTCTGGCAGCCAGCAAGCTCCAGAGCAACCTGGAGTATAAACGTCAGTCCAAGGAGGAGCGCGGCCAGTACAAGATCCATGCTGACCAGCCTGAGTTTCTGCAGGCCAAGAAGAGTCAGGCGCAGGCCAGTGACCTCTCCTACCGCCACAAGCTCCACGACTACACCTGCGACCCCGAGCAGCTCAATGTCAAGCATGCCAAGCAGGCCTACAAGCTGCAGAGTGATGTACGTCATAGTGCAAGTAGCACATATTGGTGAAAGGTTTTTTTTTTTTTTTCAAGTGTCTTTGCTACATCCAGCATCATTATTCCACTTACACACTGACACTGGCGTTCACTGAGGTGTTGGAGGCCAAAAACAGAGCTAAAGAGAGATTAAATATTTAGTATTTGTCCTTCAGGCCCACTTCTACAGATTTAATTGGTACGATGTCGATGTCCCACTCCAATTGCCGCTGCATTTTGTTGTAGGTGAACTACAAATCAGACCTGAACTGGATCAGGGGAGTGGGCTGGACCCCTCCCGGCTCCCACAAGGCCGAGCTTGCCCGCCGGGCTGCAGAGCTGGGACTGGCCGAGGGAGTTAGCACTGACGAGGCTATCGCAAAGTACCAGCACATGATGATGGTGAGAGAACTGGGAAGATGAATTCTAGTAATTTCCTGTAGATCGACTTTTTCTATATGGAATAAATGATCAATTTTAAATGATCATTTTGTCCTTGTTTCAGGTGTATCACCAGCAGCAGATGGAGCAGCAGCAGCAGCAGCAGCAGCAGATGTCAGAGCAGGCGGAGACGAGCGAGGAAATTCAACAAGGTGTCAACATGGACGCCATGGAGGTCCTTCACGTCAAGAGGAAGAAGACCATTCAGACCGTACAGAAAAAGTCAACCAGCAGCACCACAACCTCATTCAGATCCATGGAGAAGAAGTCCAGCACCAGCTCGTCCTCCTCGTCGGCTGCCCTCCAGAACACAGTCAGCACGTCTATGTCTAGTAAAGCTGCTGCGATAGAAGACGCATAGATCAGAGGAGGTTTTATAGATGATAGTGTTTAGAGATTGTTAAAGATGGCCACTCTCGGAAGGTGAGGTGAACTTTTACTGAGGGGTTTACTTTCCAGGCGGTGTTTTTGGCATCTGTTTTGATGAAATTGACTGTTGTAGTCTAGTTACATAAGATGCCACACCAATGTCAAACAGAGCTACTGTAGGTGCAAGAATGAACTGTAAAATAATTGTTTTAACGATTACGAAGGCGGTTAAGCATGTGGAATTGGAACAGGAATTGTCATGTTTGTTGAAAGGATTGTCGAAGTATGTGGTGAACAAAAGGGAATTCAGAAAAAAAAAACTATTTTCAGATTCAATGCAAGTGTTTTTTACTGTTTATCAAAGCTTCAGGCTGGGTTATACAGCCCAGGAGATCATGAAAATGTTAATTTCAAGCAAAAACATCAAGAATTAATTCAGATTGTTTTAGATACTGGATGAAATGCTGGAAGGAAAGTTAGCAATTACTTTTGTATATTGGTCTGTTCAGAAGATACGGAGCATATATATGGCCAGCACTTCAGAATATTTTTTCATAATTTTCTTTTTTATCTTTAGAGAAGAACACATGGAGGTGCCGACAAAACCTTGTCGCAGCCATGCAAAAACATTTTCGTACGAGGTCTGATAATGTGGTTCACTTTGAGCTAGGCTCAGTGAGAATTAAG
The DNA here is from genome assembly GCF_002814215.2 of Seriola lalandi dorsalis. Lineage (NCBI taxonomy): Eukaryota > Metazoa > Chordata > Actinopteri > Carangiformes > Carangidae > Seriola > Seriola lalandi. The sequence goes on from NW_019524936.1 coordinate 14,369, forward strand.
TACAGGCCCACTGAAATGATGTGTGATCTACATTTTGTCTGGCAGGTTCAGCTTTGTGAGTTTGTAACAGTGCCTCTTTTAACTCAAAGCTGGACTCAGAGTAAATGCTTGGTTTTATCGCTGATAAAAAAAAATAAACAGTTTTACTTTTTTTCAAGGCAAACTAAGCTGTCATCTCTTTGTCTTTCCAAAGTCAGAAGGATTTCTCAGGCCAGTGTATCAGTAATGCAGATCAGTCGACTAATGTTCAGTTGATCTTGCTCTTGATCCAGTTGAGGAATGTTTGGACGTTGGCGTAGACACCAGGCTTGTTCTTCACACCACAGCCATGACCCCAGCTCACCACACCAGTGATGTAGTGTGTGCCGTTTTGCTCACACACCAACGGGCCACCTGAGTCACCCTGCAGAATTATGGAGAGTTAAGATTATAATATTTCCTGTGGGGAAGGTCACTGCTACAGGACTAATATATCAGCACAGGCCTGATGCCTGATGGTTTGAACTTAAAGGTCCCATATTATATAATGTGTATAGTGTGTCTGTTTTGATTCTTGAGTCTAGGTGCTATATTATTACTGTTTAAGTATCAAAGCGCATAGTCCACAGAGAAATGCACACAGCCTGTATTCAGAAATAAAACGAGCCGTCAGGACTTCTGTAACTTTGTGATGTCACAAAAAAGCAGTCACCATTCTCAACAATGCCACCCACCATCCAACCTTGCAGGATGTGGTTTCTCTGAGAGTTTACCTGAAATCTGCTATATTATTAATATGGTTTTTGGTGCTTAAAAACACAAATATATATTTCTTATGGATATCAAAACTTCAAATAAAAAAAGTGTAAAATATGGGACCTTTAATAGCCTTGAAAACAGTTAGGGAAAAAAAAAATTTGAGCAATTTTCATTAAGATGCCACACATAATGCAATTACATACATACCTGACAGGAGTCGATGCCCCCATTCATAGTTCCTGCACAGAGCATGCTGTTGTCCAGTAGGTTTCCATAGACGTGAGGAGCTTTGCATCGCTCTTCAGATATCAGCAACACACGAGCATTCAACAGCTGGCTGCTGTACGGCTCTGAAAAGTGGAGGTCCAAGCAAATTTGAATAAGTATTAAATTGGCTAAGGAATGTAAATAATTCAGGTTTGTCAGAGATAGTAGGAGCATTAAATCAATACATTTTTTTTTTTTTTCTGAAGAAATGCATTAAGAAAAAAAAGGATTTTTAATAAATAGTTCATTACTTTTTTCAGTTGCCCCCCATCCCGAGATAACACACAGCTTTCCAGCTGGGAAGGGTTGGTCTGGTAGACACACTGTCTTCACAAAGCGAGTTTCGTTGGCACAGTAAGGACTGTCCGTCACTTTGAGTTTAAGCAGAGCTACACCGGAAGTTGACACAAACAGTGAGTGGCATGAATCATTGATTTCTAAAGTAATCAAATTACTTTTCATGAAACAGGTCTCAAAGCATAAAACCCCAATGTTTTATAAAACATTTTAAAATTATATAGTGTTACAATCTGGGTGAATTAAGATAAAAACAATAAAAACTAATCAATGAATGACTTGAAGGTTTGGATTGAAGTAATCTAAGTTACACTACATATTGTGTATACTGTACATTGTATTATCAGTTATCATATGATAGACAACTGAGACAATAATTACACAATCTATATATTCTTATGGTTTATGGTCTGTCTAGGATAAAAATGATACTTTTTTTTGAAAAATGTTACAAACCAATGTCGTTGTAAAGTGCTCTAGGAGTATCCCTGTAGTTCTCATGAACAATTGTTTGTATCACTGGAATGGTCTGGTCCATCCCCTCCTCTTTCTCTATATTCACTCCTCCCAACACCACTTGGAATTCATCAGTGGGTTCACTGGAACAAAACGAAAACTGTAAAATGCTTATACTATAAAATTGTACAGACTTTAAATGGCATACACACAAAACACAGAACCTACACACAGTGGGCAGCAGTGAGGACCCAGCAGGATGTGAGCAGGATCCCACCACACATGTGCCTAAACTCATAGGATGTGCCTATGGGTCTGGTCTGCACCGACACCTGCCAGGGGTGGGCACCCGGGAAGGACTTGCTGCCCCCAAAAATCCTGCTAGTGCGAGAAGGCTGTGATATTCCGCACTGGGAGAACTGGGAAGGCTCTGGCTGCGGTTTGACTGGTGTAGGTGGAGTTGCTGGAACTGAGGAACATCAGAAAATAGTAAAGCTTGGACAAACATAGTATATACTGTGTGTGTACTGTGTACTGAGTACTGTGTGCTGTGTGTGTGAGAGTGATCACCTTCAGAACATTTCTTCACTTTGCAGTAACCCCACTGCAGTTGGTTTTGCTTTTTAATAAAACACCAAGGCTTGTCATCTCCGTCTGGGTTCCTAAATTGTAGCGAAAATAATGAAACAACTAGATTATTAAAAGTATTGTTTCCCCTCATACATAAATGTAATATATGTACATATATTACATATATGAAACGTATGTACTTTGTTAAAAATAATATTTAAAACCTATTCGAAATTGTAACAATTCCATATATTGACATAAATGTTTGGCCCATACAAATATGTATGTTTATGTATCTATGCTTATATTGTAGAAATACAAGCCCATCAATGTATGTTGATATTATATACAGTAGGGTCCATGAGTCTGAGACCACTTTCCCAGAATGGGAAGATAGACTCATTCATGAAATTAATAAGAAAAACATAGAATTTTTAAATGTATGCTATTTTAAAAAATCATCATATCATAAATTTTAATATACTGTACCTTACTATACTCTAACTTTTTATACCTTACTATACTATGCCATTTTTATGCCCTACTATACTATGACATTTTTTTTATACCTGACTATACTGTGACATTATTATACCTTATTATACAGTGACATTTTCATGCCTTACTATTTCATGCTGTTTTAATGACTGAATGTACTAAGGCTTTTTTATGCCTCACTATACTGTGACGTTTTCGTGCCTTACTATACTATGATATTTTTTATACCTTATTATACTATGATCTTTTTATGCCAGACTATACTATGATGTTTTTATGCCTTCTGACATTTTTTATGCCTTACTATAGCATGTGTTCAGCAACTGTTAAGATCCATCTTTTTAAAGCTTTCTGTACCCTACTATATACTAGCCTAATGTTTGCTAATGTACGTGTACCTATGCTGTAATAAGAAGTCTGATGTATTGATACATTTGTAGGGTATCTGATTCTGAAAATGGTATTATTTCAGCCTTAACCAACACTGAACTGAGCTCTGTTTGGTTTGCATCTAGATTCTAGAACCACTGGTTGCAACCTGTATGCAATTGTCTGAGTATTATTTGAATGTCTTATGTTTGGAGATGATTTTATGTTCCTTTTGTTGTGTTTGCTGTTATGTTCTTTCTATGGACCCCCCATGAGCTTTCTCCCTAATAAAAATTTTGTTGATTTGAATCGAATTTAATATATGATTTTTTTTATGCCTTACTATACTATGATGTTTTTATGCCTTACTATATTATGCCATTTTTTTATGTCATATACTATGACATTTTTATGTTTTTATGCCTTATTATAATATGAAGTTTTTATGCCTTTCTATACTTTGTCATTTTTATGCCTTACTATACTATGATGTTTTTATGCCTTACTATACTATGATGTTTTTATGCCTTACGATAGCATACTATGACGTTTTCATGCCTTAGTATACTATGATGTGTTCATGCATTACTATACTATGATGTTTTAATTCATACATTTTTATGCCTTACTATACTATGATGTTTTAATTCCCTTCTATACTGTGATGTTTTTTATGACTTACTATACTATGACGTTTTTGATGCCTTACTATAGTATGACATTTTTAATGCTTTACAATACTATGATGTTTTTGATGCCTTACTATACTATGACGTCTAAATTACGTTTTTGATGCCTTACTACAGTATGATGTTTTAATGCCTTACTATACTATGACTCTATTATGCCTTACTATACTACGACGTTTTTTTTGCCT